>NW_006766889.1:482774-683185 GCF_000275845.1 Dichomitus squalens LYAD-421 SS1
GTTAGGGTTAGCAGGGCTAGTCGCTGGGTGAGCAGGAGCAAGGATGCTCCCGAGGCCAAAGTCACAAGTACGCAACAATGTCTATGCAATCATACAAAAGGTAAGTCAGGCAACAAGGCTTACGTAAAGGGCAAGAGCGAGACACAACTAGTGTGTGCACAATATACATACCTATGGGATGTTTATGAGGAGCCGAAGGCAGGCGGGTGGAGCTAGACATTAGTAGCTACAGCCGTCTTGGCATGACTCACAAACATCAGATCCCAAGGGGCATGTTGCAGAACTGGTACGTTGTAGCGGGTGATAAAGGGGGGATGCAGACGCGGCGTGGAGAGATGGGGGTTTTGCAAGAGATGGTTCAGGGCAGGGCTAGCACAATGACAGGCCGTTGATTGAGTTGTAACCTAAAATACGCGTCATCGATGAGCAAGATTGAAAAGTATCAGTAGGGAGTACACGTAGAAAGAAGGCAGGGTGAGGATCGTGAAGGGAATGTCACCACACCGGGCAGACGCTCACAATGGCTGCATGCCCATGCTCCGGCGCACGGGGCATCTGGTCGGTTTTGCTGTGGACGCTGTCGCGATCGTCCACAGCAACGACACCATCTGACTGAATACAACGCTGCTGAGTTGCCGCGCACTCACCCGCTTTGCCTGCATCGGCACTTCGGCGCCATGTTCTACAAATAGTAGGCTGCAACCTGACCTGCCGCCCCATGCCGCCGCTCATGGCGGCGGCGGCGGATGCACAGACGAGGAGGCAGAGAGAGCCGAGGCGGAAAGGAGGATGGAGGAGGATGAGGAGCGCGTTCGGGAGAGAGATTGGGGAGATGTTAGTAAGGAGTGCCGAGGAGGCGGCTGTGATGCAGCGGAGCGCTTTGCATAGTCTCGACGTATACGCACTTTCTCTGGTGACGATTGAGTGGTATGAAGTAAAAGGACAAGATGAATACCTACCTACCATTGTCGGGATCCATGCGCGCAGATGTTCAATGGCCGGAGTCTGTCGGACGAGATGGGAGTTGGCCAGCATTAGTAGGCGCTTGTGGTTTCCGGAAAGGGTAGGCCAGTTTCGGGCGCCGTGGCCATGCAAGACCATGGTTTGATACATTTGCTGATGCTTGACGCTATGAACATGCATCACGGCCCTCTGATACGCATTGACCAAGCTGCTTGCCGTGTACCGACAGGATCTGCCCTGGGAGACAGTTCGGTCTCGCGGCGGTGTACAGCGTCGTCACGAGCGCACAGCACATTTTCGTTTACGACTTCTCGCCATTTGTTGGACGCCTACGATCGGAAGATCAGAATGGAGTCACTCATGATGAGTGGTTTTGTCTCGTGAGCGTTGATGACCTTGAACACCGCACTACGAAGGAGGGTTTATTCGCAGCTTGAGACAGGCGCTACTGAAGCGGACTACCTGATGATCGCGGGCTTCTTGTCGGACCTGTGTCCGGATTTCATGCTTTTGAAGACATCGTGGGGGCGTCTGCCGCTGATGAAGGAGGCTGGGCAGGGGAATAGGAGTCTGGAATACGAGCACCTGGAGATGCGTGAGGCGTGGAGACAGATTGAGAAGTATGCGATGGCGATGGCGAAGGTTCAGAAGCAGGAACGGGAGTGGTTGTGGCAAGGTGTAGAATACAATGGTGAGTTGAACGACTCCCGTTGCGTGCTCTCCGTTTGACTGAACCGTTGTAGGAAGTCATTTCGAGACTTTCATTGTAGAGTAGACTTCACCCTCTCGTACTGGATTGATTTTTAGAAGCAAACAATTGAGGGTGCAAGTCACACGAGCTGGTACGTTTTCCGATAATAATAACTAGATAACCCGCAGCTATGATAGAGCGAGCTCACGTTCGTCATTCTCTAGGCCAATACAGCCTCTCACTCCACGCGTTCCTGCACGGGGGAGCACATGACAAGCCAGCATGCACCGATCAGAGATACAGGCAACATGTGTGTCCACGGTATGAGGGTTGAGGCTACCTATTGAATCTCTCTTCGCTCATGCCTGTCTAGAGCTCTACTATTTGGTTACGTAGCGCGCTTGATAACGCGGACGGGAAGTGCGGAACCCGTCTTCCTTTCATCGAGCAACTTACTCCCTGGTTTTGCGCCATTGGCGGGGAAGCCATCTCACGTAATGGCACATCATGCATGAACTCTAATCTCTCTGCAGTATAAAGAGACACCGGGTCCTGTGAGAGGTAGCTAGCTCCCAGCCTTCGGACTCTTTCATCATGAGTACGATTGTGACGCTGCCCCTTGCGGTTATGGCCTTCCTGTTGTTGGCCAATTTGCGTTCTTATATGCTATGGAGAAGTCGTTCAAGAGGTCGATCATTGCCGCCAGGCCCGTATCCTCTCCCAATCATTGGCAATTTATTCGACGTGCCGAAGTCCAAACCATGGATCGGCTTCCGGGATATATGCATGAAGTATGGTAAGCCGCACTTCCATGTTGTCCCTAACTTCTTCTTGAATGAAGTCCCGTTGCACAGGCGATGTGATTTTCCTACGGACACAAAGCCAATCCCATCTCGTCCTCAACAGCCGCGCCGCCATTTCGGAGCTCCTGGACAAGCGTACCGCAAACACTTCAGATCGACTTGTGTGCCCTTCAACTAGACTGTGAGTACGATCCTGATGCCTTCACTGCGCGCAGGCTTATACCAAGGCGTAGCGTCGGGGGTGAGTGGGTGTTGGGAGTGATGAGTTACGGCGCGAGGTGGAGGAGCTATAGGCGTGCGTTCTGGCAGCATTTCCGCCCAGGAGCAATCGACCGTTACCGTCCCGTGCAACTCGCTGCTGTCCGCACATTTCTCGGCAAGCTACTGCATGATCCCGAGAATCTCAAGCGGCATATCAATTTGTGAGTAGATAGCCTCTTGTCTCTCGATAGGGAGATTGACTGGTTTTTGTAGCACGGTCGCGACTGCGCTACTGAAGATCACATATGGAATCGAAGTTGAAGACGAAAAGAGTGAATTACTGGAAAGGGTCGACACCGCCTTAGATGGAACCGCCCAAATCATGGTGCCTGGCAGGTTCGCCGTGGATTACATTCCCCTCTTAGAACACGTTCCAGCTTGGTTCCCTGGTGCCGGATACCATGACGTATTCAAGCAGCTGAGAAGCAAGGACATGCAGTTCAAGGAACTTTTACTCGCCTCGCGCAGCACGGTATCGGTGCGTCCTTCTACACACTTGATGGTATGTCGCAGATCTCTGAGACGTGAACTCCGCTCTCTAGCCATATGGTGCACAATACCATGCGAAGCCTATCGTTGATATTTTACTATCAAAAACGTCAAACGGCTTAGTCTCGTATAATGAGCTGGCTCAAGATGTGACAGCCGTCGCGTTGGCAGGTACGACTTCGGAGTCTGTCGAACATGCGTCGCAGACCTGATCGCTTTGTGTTTGCAGCCGGCGCAGATACAGTAAGTTGGGCAACTAATGACAAGCCAACTGAGCATTCCTCATCCATCGGTTATCACCGTAGTCGATGGCTACGTTACAAGCCACATTCCTTGCGCTGTCGCTGTATCCTGAAGTTCAGAAGAAGGCACAAGCGGAGTTAGATGCTGTCGTGGGACCAAGTCGCCTGCCCAATTTCGGTGATCGCGATTCGCTTGTTTACGTGAACGCAATAGTGAAAGAGTCATTCCGCTGGTTCACCGTCACGCCACTGGGCATCTCACATTGCACTGTCGAGGACGATGAGTTTCGAGGGTACTTCATACCCGCTGGTACAGTCCTCACCGCGAATATTTGGTACGAATCAGTGGAGCATTTCGCATCGCATCATGCATCTGATACCATTCCAAGGGCCGTAATGCACGATCCCAACACGTACGAGAATCCCGACGAGTTCTATCCGGAACGCTTCATCCGGAACGGGAAACTGGATCCTAACGTCGTCGATCCGTCCGCATTCGTTTTCGGCTCCGGTAGAAGGTCTGAGATTGGTGCACTTTTGAACTCGAAACCAGTATTGAACACTTGCTTGGATTAGGATATGCCCGGGGAGATACTTTGCCGACGCTTCACTTTTCCTCAATGTTGCCTCCATTCTGCACGCCTTCCACATATCTCCGCCTGTTGACCAGGCTGGGCAGCCTATCAAAGTCGGGGTTGCGATGTCGGACCGCTTCATCTCGTAAGCAAGAGTCCTGTCGAGTCTGGATGTCTGGCTTACAACTCACGACCAGATTTCCCGAGGACTTTCGTTGTTCAATTGAACCTCGCTCGGCGAGTTCCGCAGCTTTGATAGAGGAGGAGTTGCGCTTACATAGTACCTCGGCGGCGACATGAGATGATGAAGTCTCTAGTAGTGATCTATTCACAAACACGGGACTATGACGATTGCTAAATAAGGTCCCGAAAGACACGGACTCAATGGCACGGTGTCGGTTTTCAGATGCCCAGAGACATCTGTTCCTCACTGTATATTCACTTGTCCTCTTTGTCCTCAGTCTCTTGTTTGATACTCTATCGCTCATCCGCACAAGTTCGAGCATGGGTAGATAGATACCGATGACAGTCTAATGACCAGCGAAGTTAAAGTTGCACGTGTGCACCCCGATATCTTTGTCGCCGGGAAAGTCGGAACTACATAGCACTTCCGCTTAGGGAAACATGCGCGTGATCAGCGAAGCAACTTCTGCAGGATCCATGATCGGCGTTGCAAACACGACGAGCAACGCGAGCATACATGCTCGTAACATCGGATTGAGTCGTTCCCACCAACTACCTCCTTGTAAAAACTTCTGACTCCCGGTATATGTTCTACACTAATCCATCCTCTATTCACTCCAGGACGTCAACCAATAGCTCACACCTCTCCTGTCCCATCCTTCAGTCCTCTGGCTCCTCCGTTGTAGCTGCCTCGTCATCTCGGATGACCTTGAACCACGGGAGCAGACGTCGCACCTCATACCACTTATCCTTCCACCTCAGCGAGGGCATGTCGGCGCCGAAGTCAGACCACTCCAGGTCGTGACGGCCCTCTAGCATCGGAAAGACTCGTGCTAGATACGCAGCGATAGTTTGGTCGTCCTCAATGGGGCAATGAGAGCAATTGAGGTGCCAGACTTGAGATCGGCTAGGCCGGTCGGGGAGGGCGTCCTTGACGTCCTGGAGGGAGAGCGACTCTCGAGCGTCGAACGGGATGCCCAGAGAGGTGAGGTGCGGACAGTGTGTCGCGAACGGAGCGAGAACGTGTGTCATGGGGGGTACTATTATGCTGGGGTACTCGTAGTAGCACCAATCGTAGTCGCCAATGTGGAGAGACTGTATCTCCGGAAAGGCTTTGGCGATTTCGAGGCAAAGGTCTCCATCCAGAGCGTAGGAGCATGCGAGATTGACGTTCAGCTCGGTTAGCGCCGCAAAGCAAAGGAGGCGTCGAAGGTGGGGGTGATTGACAGTGAGCGCGGGGGGCCTCCTGCGACGTGAGCATGCATCCTCGTTGCTGCAGATGAAAAGCTCGACGAGTCGAGTGCACGAGAATTGGGTGCATACGAGATCGAACAAGCGGAGCCCTTCCTCGGGTTTGGGGACGTCGCGGAGGTCGATATGTGCGACCTTCACTTGGGGAAGCATCGCCACCGCGTTGGCAAACGCGAAGTAAGCCCTCGTAAGCGTCGTAAGCGCCGTTATTCTGATCTCGCACAAGGCCGGAAAGGATTCCGGACCAAGCAGCTCCGGAGACAGGAAGGCAGGGAGGTATATAGCTACCACAGTGAGATTTTGGAGTCGGCCGAGGGAACGGAGGGCATATTTCGAGATGGGCAGCTTGTAAGTGCGAAACATTCTGAGATTGCGCAGCTGCTCTGTAAAGGATTCAGGAATGAGCCTGCACACCAGCGGCCTGTTCTTGCAGTATAGCTGGAAGTCTTCGAGGGAGGAGAAGCGATTCGAGATCACTGACATGCACGTCTGTAAGTGCTGTTCCGGATCGTCTTCAAGACCCCAGTGCATAGAGATCTCCTTGAGTTGGGGACCATTTCAACCGAGCACAGCCGAAATATCGGAGTCACGTAGCGATAGAGCCCGTATTCTGACTGCCAAAAGCCTAGGGAGTAGGACGAGAGCAGGCCGATACATCGATACCATGGTCACGACACGATCGTCCAATCGGCATTTGGTCGGCGCGTCCCGGAAACCCAAGTAACGAACGTGGACTGAATACTTCAGGAAGCTGTTCCAGTCTTCGGGCGACAGTGAGCGCACAATTCTCTGTATCCAAAGCTTTGTGAACGAGCTTTACAGGGGGTTTGAGAGTCTTGCACTTACAAGCAGCCCCGACCGCTTATCAACCGCCCATGCGTCCTCTGGGAGACACTTGATCAGCGGTGTCAAGTCTGGAAGATCGCTCCAGAAAGACTGGATAGCTACGGCGTGCAACGCCTGGCAGGTCCGTATGAGGGAAAGCCGAGTCGAGTCGCAAGCGTAGGCACAAACATTGTGGAGAATCTCTTGGATGGAGAGCGTCGGGTGCATGTGGTGCATATCTTCTTAGACACCATCAGCTCGCGACTCTATGTAGTCCTAGTGCTCTTACCATGAGTGCATCTTGACTGAGTGGTTAGTATTGTGCTAGACGAGTTCAACATGGCATGATGATTGCGATTTGAAGCGCCGAGGATAGCCGCAGGTGCGGACGCCCATGCACTGGTACGGTTGATCGCCGACCAATTCAATTACAAAGATGTCGCGGCTCAGTTAGGATGCTACATATATATGTACAGTCATTTGCCAAGGGAAGGAGGGTACAGACAAATAATATGCACATGTACAACTCTGTCGTACTCTTCAGACTTTTGCGATTAGCTCACCGTGGATTAGAGTGCACCACGCGTCCTCATCCGCACCCCACCGACGCCATGCTTCTGCCACCTTCTCGAGCCCCTCCTGTGTGAAAATGCCATGCTTGAGTGCTGTAGGTGCGAAGTTGGACGACAACAGGCGATCCGCCCACAGGCCGCCCCACCATGCGCGATCCTCCGGGGTGTAGAAGCACCAGGTCCCGACGGACAAGGTGAGGCTGTCGGCAGGGTAACCGGCCTTTTTCGCCCAGACATGCAGGCGACGACCTGCATCGGGCTCGCCGCCGTTAGCGCGGGCGACCGCCTTATAGCCCTCGCTCCACTGTTGCAGCCCCTCAATATCCGGCCACCAGACCTTGGCAGAGTGATCGTTTTCGCGGGTGGCGACGAGCCCTCCGGGCTTCGCGACGCGCCGCATCTCGCGCAACACCTGAACAGGGTCAGAGACGTGCTGTAGCACTTGATGGGCGTGGACGATATCGAAGCTTGCGTCCGGGAAGGGGAGATTGAGGGCGTCACCAGAGGTGAAGGTGATGTTGGTAACGCCCTTGGACGCGGCATACTCGCGAGCCTTATCCGTGATGTCTGGGACGTCGAGTCCTGTGACATGCCCCTGGGGAACATAATTTTGGGCGAAGTCGGTGGTTATGGTGCCTGGCCCGCAGCCGACGTCCAGGATGGTCATGTTTGGCTTGAGGTGCGGGATGAGGTACGCAGCGGAGTTCTGGACAGTGCGCCAAGAGTGCGAGCGCAGGACAGACTCATGGTGGCCGTGGGTGTATACATGCGATTTTTGCGACATGTTGCGCGTATAGACCTGCGTGTGAGGAGCGCCAAATGAGTGGCCCAAAATAACTAGATAGGAGCAGCCAGTACGTACCGCTATATGAGGGCAGGTGTGGGTGCGCTGTGGGATTTGGAGGGGCTGAAGTTGTCAATGCAGCCATTGGAGTGTTATATACAGAGTTGCTTCGCCTCACAGCTTACGTTTCGGCCGATGAGTCACAATCATAGATGCTCGGTTTCGTCCGATGTACTAGTACTGGTGAGAGCATGAACGACCAAGTACTGATGAACGCGATCGCCTACGCGCCTCTTTATTTGGAGACTCCGTCACGCCGCAAAGCCTCCGCGTGACGGATCACAGACACATCCCGGCGTCTAGCCGCTGTGCCTTGGTCTCCGCCACCGGGAAGTGGCTGCTACTCCCTCAGTCGTCTTCCATCCTGTCCACCTTCCACAACGCCTCCAAGAGCGGACCGCCGGTGGACATTTCTTCTATCGCGCATACCTTACACCCTGTGCTAGTCTCCGAGCTGCTCAGACTGTGAAGTCCCTGCTGAATTTGCGAGTCATCCCGGCCTCGTTTCGTATCTTTCTTTCGGGATTGCTTAAGACAACAACACTTCCCATACCTCGCCCCGGACTCTCTTCGAAACACCCTACGCCTGACTCGACATGCCTCCGAACCCACTTACTCTCAAACAGCGACTGGCTGCGCTGTCCGCGAACATCAACTCTCCATCCCGCTCGAACTCTTTTGACTTGCCACCGGACTCGCCTGCGACGAGCAAACGCAAGTCCTTTTTCAAGCAACCGTTTGGAAAGTCCTCTGCTCTTGCATCAGATGCTACCCCGGGAGAGTATCAAGGACAGGAGAGGATACAGGAAATTATGAGTAGGCTAATATTCCAAGCCGGAGTGGACTATGAGTGAGTGGTTCCCTGCTTGTACGTTGCGATGCTCGTTAACAGCCGTTTTCGAAGAACACGACCTATGTGCGTACCATGGCAACTTTTTCTATGAATGCATACCAATGTGTTCAATCAGGATTGTCATGTGCGCATCTGCCATGCCTGACCCACGGGAGGTTTCCTATGACCTGCTTCTTTCGTGAGTATTCTGTCTGTGTAAAGGGGCAGTCGTCATGACCCCATTCCAGTCGTATACTGTCGTACCTGGATCTCTACGGTGCGTGCGGTTCCTTCACAGGATGATCCAATCCTTAGGCCGACATCGCAGTCGAGTCCGATTATACGGTCGTTTTCCTTGCTGCTGGGAACCGGCATTCACCAGGCTGGAACTGGGTATGGAAGGCATACCGCAGTCTTAGCCGGAAGTATCGTAAAAATCTGAAGCGTTTGGTAAGAGGCTTCCCGTCCTGGGTCGTCACACCATTTATCTGACGACGGTCACAGTATGTCGTACACTCTAATTTCTTCACCAAGAGTCCGTTATCTCCTTTCTCGCATCATCCGCTGTCTTACTTGTTGCGTAGTGCTCTTCTCTTTGGCTGGTGCCATCATTAGGTGCGTGGTATCCTCTGACTATGTCGGTTTCTTTGTTGATTTGAGTAGCCCTAAGTTTTTCCGCAAGATAACTTATATCAATACCCTTTCCGAGCTGGCATACCACGTTCCTCTCACACAAATAGATATACCCCCAGCAGTATACCAGTAAGCGCACTTCCGGTCATAGTCCCAAGTCTTGCCCCAATCACTGACAACGAAACAGAGAAAATCTCAAGCATGAGCGACAAATCAATCTCCCAGTCATGACCCGATCCGACCTGTTCGGCGTTCCCCTCGAGGAGCTCATGGGATTCGATGGCGAGAAAGGAGGCCTCCCACGCGTGATCAAAGACTGTATACATTACCTCCGGTCGACAGGTCAGTCCAACCGCACACGCGTCCCAGGGCCTTCGGCTTCCATGCTGACGCCATATTAGGTTTGCGGGACGAGGGCCTCTTCCGCCGGTCGCCGAATTCCGTCCTTCTGAAGCAGGCTGCGCAGGCATATGATCGAGGTGTGTCCGCGTCGGTGTTCACCTATCAAGTGTACGCGGGAGTACTTACCACACCTGTGGGAAGGACACGTTGTATCGCTGGAAACGTTCGGCGACGCACATTTGGCCGCAGTGCTTCTGAAGAAGTATTTGCACGATTTACCAGAGCCCATATTCCCTGAGAGACTTTACTCAATCATACGGAAATGCCCTGCACCGACAGACGATCCCAACGACATGTCGGCGATTCTGTATATACGGGAAACATTGCTGCCCGAGCTCCCTCCGTGCGCGTACATTCTATTAAGCAGTGTGCTCCGTAAGTCGCACGCTCGTCATGAATACTCTCATATGCTGAGCGTTTTCCTTGTAGACCTGTTGTACGAGGTGCAGCTGCGGTCTGAATGGAATCGCATGGACGCGCACAACCTTACCGTCGTGATCTGTCCCAACCTCGTTTCCAGTTCTAACCCGGTGCGAGACGTGATGATGTGCTCCATCCCCAACGCGCCCACGCTCTTCGACGCAGCGCGCGCCGCCTCGAGCACAAACCTCGCAGCCCAGTCCCAAGGCGCCTCCTTGTCCAGTGCACCGCCAGCATCTGTTGAGGGCAGGACGACGCTCGGCATGGTCATCAAGCTCTGCATCCAACGGTACTACGAGGTCTTCGACGAGGTCCCGGACCGCAGCGAAGCGACCTCGCCAGGCGTCACCGACGGCCAAGAGGTCTTCCACCCACCAAATCTCTTCGCGGACCTGAACTCGCCCGGCAGCCCGTCGCTGAACAACCGCGACAGCGCGCTGCTCGACGACGAGGACATCGACGACGCGATGCTCGTCATGCCCCTCGGCCCCGCTAACCCGAACCCGAGCCGCTTCTCCGGCGGCGCGTCGGGCGCGAGCACGTTTCGGCCGCAACACCGCTCGCAGCAGCCGTCGAGGGACGCGACGGCGCGCTCGACGCACACGGCGTTCGGGAATGGGGGCGGGAACGGGCCCCCGAGCGCGTACGCGACGCTGAACAAGGCGCGCTCGACGATCTCGATCGAGCGCGGGAACCCGTCGCGCAAGGGTTCGATCGCGGTGGGCAGGGGGACGACGAGGGGGAAGAGCACGGGCTCGGGCGTGCAGGCGGTCGGGATCACTGCGGAGGGGTTCTTCAGTGCGCCGGACGCGCCCCCGGTCCCGACGTTGCCATCGCAGCTGCACGGCGGGAAAGGAGACGGAAACGGAAATGGGGCGGCGAGCTAGTCGCTGTTGTCCGGTCGGGCTTTACTTGGATAGTTAGTTGTTCGCCTGCTAGTCTAGCGTTGTTTCTGGGTATACTCCGGTTTCTCTGCTGTATCTCTTGGATAGGTCGTGCCGCCTTCGCTCTCATCACATCGACTCTATAGCTCCTCGTATGCTCACATTGACGCTCCCAAATACGAACAGAGAACGTCCACATTAATCGCGTCAACCTCATGATGACCTCCCCGACCCGACGAGAAAATTCTCACTGGGTGGTGACAAATTGTCCCTGAGGCCTCCCGTCGGTACCGACTCGCAGGCGGGGAATTACGGGGCGCAGTTCCACAGCGCAAATCCTAGCGTGCGTTTCGGAGCCTCGTGGCGCGTGAAGAGGCTGCGCGGGTGAAGACAAAGAAGCGCTGGCGCCCCGCGAAGCCCACGTGGGATGACTCAAAAGTGATGGGCTCGCCCGGTTTCGGCGGGTCTCTGACTCGAGGCGCGCTTGCATAAAAGACAGAAAACGCGGCGCAAGCATTCCTCTCTCCCTGAGTGCTCCCGTTTCCCCTGTCCCCTCTGTGCTGCGACGCTGTGGTCGATCCTGCGTGCTCTCCTCGGTTTTGTGCGATTTTCTTGGGGGTTTTCGGGCATCTGCGGGGTCGATCTGTGTCCGAGCGAGGCTGTTCGTGGCGTGGCGAGAGAATGTGACGGTTGTGACACGACCGGGCGTATCGGCGCTCGTTGGGAGGTGTCGGCGCGGGGGTCGGGAAGCGGGACGTTGGGCCGGGGCGCGTGGAAGGCAGCGTGGAAGACGGGCGGTCGGTGTAAGGGGTGAGTGCGGTCCGCTCGAGAATATCTGACAGCTATCGCCGATGGAGGCGGCGGCGGTACAGAAGACGTTGAGCCCGGGTCGGCAAAGTGGAAGCTGTACAGGCGGCGCTTTCCGAGCCTCGTTGCAGTTTCGATGTGGCCTCGATGTAGTAGCAAGGGAAAGCTGGGACGGGCTTGAGAGGTGCCGCGATTACTCTTGCGGTTCAATGTGGCCGTGGCGGGTGAGTGATCGCGACGCGCGCAGGCTGACGGAGCTCAACAGAGGCGCGGGCGCGTCGTCGCCGTCGCCCCGTAGGCTGTGTCGGCGCCCACTGCAAACAACGTTCATTGGGAGGTAGGACGCGATCACGCCCAGGGAACAACGTCGAGCTATTCATGGCGCCTTCTCACACCGGTGCTCTCGAGCCCCTTTCTATCGACATTGCTTCTTTGGCCGCGGACACGCTCTCAGGACGGAGCTCCCATTGCGCTCTACATGCGGACAAGCACCCCTCCCCTTCGTATCCAGGTATCCTCGACGGCTATTGGTTCTCTTTGGCGGCTCGAGTCACTTTTGCGGCTCTCCGGTTCTGGGCCCCTCGGTCAGCGACAGCGGTACGAAGTCCACTCGTGAGTGGTGGTTGCTGAGCAAGCATATTGTCTACATGTCATCTCGCGGTGGACGAGAAGATCCGGGCTTATCGTCGCCCGCCAAAGTCGCTTCTCATTGGACTGGCTATACTCTTCTAGGTCATGCGCCGCCGTGTGGCGATACCGCAAGGACGCGCGCTCCGACACCGGAATGATTGCTGTTGGGCAGTACTGCAGACCGCAGGGGAAGTGGGTGACGGCTATTGTTGATCGAACCCCTCGCCGCGACGTCGGGCCGCCAGAAGGCGTGGGGCTGAGGGCAAGCCGACAGCTGCATGTGGCCGCGGGGAAACCCAACTGGCGCGTACGTGTGCCTGGGAGGTACAGCACTTGTGTGGCAGCGAATGTCGGCCGTGGTCGGGCGGGCAGCCGTCGGGGGCCAAATATGATAATCATGCGCGATCGATGGGCGGAAGATGGCTCGGCGCGCGACGTCGGACGGAGGGGATATAATTATTGTCGGATAAACGGGGGGGGACCGCGTGGACAGGCGTGGGGACGGGGCGCGGGCGGCGTGTCGGTTTATGGGAAATGGGCGGGGCGATGGCGGCGGGCGGCGGGCGGGCGGGGGACGGACATTGGGTGGACGAAGGCGGGGGCTGTGCAAGGTGCGCGCATCGCCCTTGCGCCGCCTTGCTGTACTCGTACGCGGGCTGTTCCTGCCTTATTCTGAAATCGCAACTTTCGGGATCGGAACAGTTGGACGACTCTGACTCGAGGTCCTGTACTCGGAGCCGCAACCAGATGCCGCTGTCCCAGGCCTCGACGCGAGCGCCTTTGGCGACTGTGCGCTGCGTACGCAGGGCTTGGACGTGTCCCAAGAGGAGCTTGGGCTAAAGTAAATGTGCTTGTGGACGACTGCGACGTATGTAGACGTGTGTCGTCGTGGCTCTCTGGGCTGCGGACCGGCGGGACAGGGCGTAATTAGCAAGGCGGAGCACATGGGCGTCCTGGTCAGGCACAGCCCAGGAGCTGCTTCGGGACAATGAGCGGCTCTGAGTCTGAATCGCCGTGGGACGGGAACCGATAAAAACCAGACCGAGTCAGATTATCACTTTCGTCCATCCTCTCTCAACCCCCCCCACCACACATCTCCTCGAACAGTCAGCAGCACTGTCCGAGGTACAACTACTGCCTCAGATCACCTCTGAGCAATTCGTGAGTCCCATTACCTCTGATTCAGTCCGTGTCGCCGTATTTCCGCTGGCAGTCATTAAGCACATTTCGCGAGTCAACCGCGCAATGAATATGACGTCCTCCGCGTCGCACAACGAAGTGGCAGAGTCATCAGCCTCTCCCCTGCGCAACATGCAGTACATGTTGCAGAACCGGCCAGCTTCCGAGGCCCCGGCGTCGCCATGCGCTGCGTCCGGACCGTATTCTTCTCCGCCTGTTCCCCCACATACACCTGTTCACGCGTCGTCGGCGATCCCATACGGCAATGACCCAACCGTTGTGAACACACCACTGATTATGTCGGCATCCCCTTCCAGACTACTCCCCTCCTTAGCGGGTTTGTCACCTGACGCCCTTCAACTTAACCCCACCCCCACTCCCACCTTGTATCCCCAGTCGTATCAACCACCAACACAGCGTCGCGAACATGTTCTCGCTCACTTTGTAAACGCGTCCTCTACACGCGATCGCTCGGACCGACTCACCAGCCATGGTTCCTCGCACCCTGCACACCTTGAGAGTTTCCAACTCCCAAGCTCTTACCCGACTGAAAATGTCTCGGTAAACCAGTCATCCCATCGTCCTCGGACATCCCATCCGGTCTTCACTTCGACTTCGGCTTTAGCTGCCCATCATGGAATCCCCCAATCGCTTCCCCCGGTTCCTCGAACAACCAAGTTTGCATCATCAGTATCTTCTCCAGCGCTCTCGCAACCAGTCGCTTCGAGCTCGACTCCAGATTTCGACTATTACAATCTCGTGTGCTCCAACTACTTGAACATGCTGTCTAACAAGCCCGAGGAGACGCAATCTGCCCCTGAGCGGGCGAACCAAATGTCCGACCTTTCTGCCGACCCAGAGACCGTCCAGGCGATCATGGACGCCATCCAAGGTATGCACCCGGAAATTTTGCTCGGAGCTACCGGCATTTACACTTGTCGTGCAGCGTCGCCCGAGTTTCAGATGGCGAACGACTTCAGCGAGTTCCTGACGTCGCCGATGGAGGACTCCCCCTTCGAGGAGTTCCTTACCACCCCTGCGCTCGGGTCTTCCGACATGTCTGCCGAGCTACTCACGAGCCCGGCAATATTCGATGCCGATACTTTCCCCGATATGGGGGAGGCTCCTCTCTTTGGAGGCACCGGCTTCGACCTTGGAGCCTTCGACAAGCCTCACACGGTCTCACCTCCAGCTCTCTCTCAGCCCGCGTTGCCCTTCGACGGCATGTACACGATGCCCTCGCCAATGACGCCTGCGCTCGACCCTACATCCCTCCAACCATCCCCTCGTTCCAATCTCCTCCCCACGCCTGGGACGCCAGCTCGTCGTCCTCGCAAGTCCCTGCCCACCGGGACGCGGCGGAACATCACTCCCGAGTCGCTAGTACCTCTCGACGCCCCCATCCAACAGCGCAAGTATGTCACGCCGTCGGCGACTTCACGCAAGGAGGTCCCTACAGCGTGGCTCAAGAAGAAGCGGGCCCGGTCGCAAGCGTTCGGCGAAGAGGATGAGCTTCAGGAGGAAGTGTCGCTCGACCCGAACGATGTGGATGCAATCGAAGCCAAGCGTCGTCAAAACACCCTCGCGGCTCGTCGGAGCCGGAAGCGCAAGCTGGAGTACCAGCGAGAGCTGGAGACGGCTGTCGAGCGCGAGAGAGAGGAGAAGGAGATGTGGAGGCAGCGGGCGATGCTCTACCAGGCGTTGCTAGAGAGTCACGGACATGAGTTGCCGTCGTTCGATGCTGCATGATCACTTCGCTCGCTCCAACTCCATTCGCTTTGACGCTGTTTGAGTATACCTTATGCGATATGTTTCCTTATCTCTCCCATCGTAGTCTCTCTCAACCAATGCCGCATCATTTTTTCGTGGCCTTCGCTACTCTGTTTCTGTTTCCCCCCATTCCTCAACCATTTGCTCGCAGAGTAGCGTCGCAACCCCCAAGTCCCCATGTGCCTCTTTCGTTGTCCATAGTCGCCAAAATCATCGCTAATGTTGAGTCGGTGCAATTAGTTTCCGACCTCCCACTGACTCCATCGTACACCTGTTCCCTCGCGTACTGTCTTGTCCAGTAGTCGTTTCCGTCGTAGTAATCGACGCAGTGGACCAATGTGAATGTTGTATACTTCGAACGTCTTTCGTGTGAGCTTGGGCGAACAACATGTTAGCCGTTCATGAATTGTGTGCAAGGTAATCACACTTGTTATGCAAGTACCGAAGGTACATATAAACACAGCCTCGTCATGTCAAAGACTCCGAGCCCGAGAACCTGCTCGCCTAACGGTCCGCATGCGGCAGCGCGGCGGCACTACACCCTTCTTGATTCTTGACGACTACGACAGCACCCACTCGACGCCCTCATCGGACACACCTCTCTTTTATTACCCCAGTACCCGTACGACGGCGTTGGCATCCCAATCCTCCTCAGAATCTTCTTCCGTGAGCGTCGGCAACGGCTCAGAAAACTCTCAGTCCTCTAGCAAGGCGACCCGTCGACGGTCTGCGAAAAGCATAAGCGACATGTTCTCCCCGCGGAGTAGCAACTATGAAAGGCTCGAGGGCGGCATGGGGCCCAGCAAGAGCGGGGGCGGGCGGAGGTTTGCGTGGAAGAAGTTCGCGATCGGGGCGGTGGTGTTGATTGGGCTCGTGTATTTCTTTGGGCCGAGGAAGGAGGACCTGGATGACTACGTGCCTTGTGAGTCGTTGCTCTATTTCTTGTCCGCTATCGCCGTCCCATTTGCTACTTTGGTTGGATGCGAAGACTGAAGTGGATGGTCGAATGTAGCGATCATGAAGCCGGACGCGCGGCCAGCTGAGGACGCCATCTACCCTCCCGCACCCGGCCCCACCACAAAACACACAGGCCAGGACTATCCAGCTACCCAGATCCCCCACGACAACGACGTCTCGACCGCGCCCGAAACCCGCCCGACGGACCCGGCAAGCGACGGCGACCTGACGAAGACGCACTACTGCACGCAGCCGTACAAGGCGGGCGTGCCCCTCGTCCAGTTCGCGCTCATGATCGACGCGGGCTCGACCGGCTCGCGCATCCACATCTACAAGTTCAACAACTGCGGGCCGTCGCCCGGGTACGAGTACGAGGTGTTCAAGCAGCGCCAGCCGGGGCTGTCGTCGTACCGCGGGGACCCCGAGGCGGCGGCTAAGAGCCTCGACGAGCTGCTCGAGGAGGCGCTGCGCGTCGTGCCCGAGTCCCTCCGCCACTGCACGCCTATCGAGGTGAAGGCGACCGCGGGGCTGCGCAGGCTCGGGACGCAGGAGGCCGCGGACATCCTCGCGGCGGTGCGGCGGCGGCTCGAGACGGCGTACCCGTTCAGCCTCGCCGGCGAGCACGCGGTCGAGATCATGGAGGGCCGGGACGAGGGCGTGTACGCGTGGCTGACGGCGAACTACCTGCTCAAGACGCTCTCCGCGGAGGCGAAGGCGGAGCAGCGGCAGCCGTACGCGGTGCTCGACCTCGGCGGGGCTTCGACGCAGATCGTGTTCCAGCCGACGCTGGACATGGCGAAGCCGGACGCGTCGCTCGAGGAGGGCGAGCACAAGTACGAGCTCAAGTACGACGGCGCGACGCGCGTGCTCTACCAGCACTCGTACCTCGGATACGGGCTCATGACCGCGCGGCAGAGCGTGCACCGGCTCGTGGAGTTCATGAACGGGCTGCGTGGGGCGAGCCACGGGAAGGATGCGTTCGTGGCGAACCCGTGCTTGGCGAAGGGCACGCAGAGGCTGGTGGAGATCGACGACCAGCGGATGGGCGAGAAGTTCAACGTGACGATGATGGGCCAGGACGTCGGTGACTTCGAGTCGTGCAACCGGGTGGTCGAGTTGGTGATGGCCAAGGACGCGTACGTTTCCCTCTGTTGACTCTGGACTGAATGCGCTTGTGTGTGCTGACGTCTTTTCTTCTGTCATTAGTGTCTGCAATGTCAAGCCGTGCTCGTTCAACGGCGTGTACCAGCCCTCGCTCCTCGAGACCTTCCCTCACGGCAAGATCCTCCTGCTCTCATACTTCTACGACCGCCTCAATCCCTTCCTCGCCGCGAAAGTGAACGCGCCCAAGCAGCCCGTCCACATCTCCACCTACGCGGATCTCGCCAAGACCGTCTGCGAGGGCCCGGCGGCGTGGAAGGAGCTCTGGGGCGCGGACAAGGACCTCATGGACGAGCTGGAGGGCCGGCCCGAGTGGTGCCTCGACCTGACGTTCATGCACGCGCTCCTCCGGCTGGGCTACGAGTTCAACGCGGATCGCGAGGTCGAGCTCGGGAAGCAAATCGACGGCACGGAGCTGGGATGGTGCTTGGGCGCGACGATCAAGATGATCACCGGTGCGGAGCTCAAGTGCAATGTCTGAGATGAGACATGGGGGGAGTCCTGTATCGGTGCTGTTGAGTTGTATTGAGTCATACCCTAGAGTGCATAGATGTAATGTTGTGTAATGAATAGGTCTGGATATACTGGTGATCGTGGGGCCACGGACTGCCGAGTATTGATGAGGTCAAGCCAAGCAAATACTATAGTTATCAACACCTGTGTCAGGCCAACACAGGCCTATCTCGACTATAGGTCGAGTAAGACGGTAGGTCGTCGTCTACTCCTCCAAGTCCTCCGGACAACATCCCTACGTGCCCCTGAACCTTCCAATCGTTTCCCTCCTTCCATTCAAAATCCCAGCCAGCACCGAAGTTCACCTCCAGCTCAGCCTCTCCGGGACCTGTAATTCCGATAGCCGCGTACACGTCGTATTGCTCACACGGCATGAAGACACCCGTGAACGCAGTACCCAGGGAGCGACCGTTATGCGTCCAGAAAATCTCTCCGGCGGCGAACCTATAGCCCATGCCGATGACATCGCCCGCGTTGATGGCAAACTCCCCTGCGTACTGTCGACCTCCGTCCGGGTCCTCGAAGAATTTGGAGCAGTCGTCCGTGTGGAAGCCTGCGCTGAGGCGGTTCCATCCTGGCATGCGCCACCCAGGATAAGGACGACAGGCCACTCCTGTTGAAAAAAATTGTGCATGAGCGATCACTCTCCATGGAGATGCAGCATAGCAAGTATGAAACTCGGAGGTACCACTCACCTACGGCGATGCTCCCCGGCTGTGGAGGTACGCGAATCATCTTCACCTCGTAGTACACGCCCTCTTTCCCGCGCGTATCGTACAAGCCCGCCAGGATGGGGAGGGTGCTGAAAATACACGAATCCGGACAGCGGTAGTCCGAGGTG
Organism: Dichomitus squalens LYAD-421 SS1; assembly: GCF_000275845.1. Lineage (NCBI taxonomy): Eukaryota > Fungi > Basidiomycota > Agaricomycetes > Polyporales > Polyporaceae > Dichomitus > Dichomitus squalens. The sequence continues at coordinate 501,503 of NW_006766889.1, forward strand.
ACCCGCACGACGCCGGATCTGGGTTTCTCGCCACCATTGTCGATTCTCCCGCGAAAGCGCGGCCCTTCCGCCGCGGTGGGCACTTCGAGCCCCCATGCGCCACAGCCCAGCGCGCGGATGCGCTCGATCGACTCGGAAGAGAGGAGGCGAGAGGGCTGCGGGGGGTGGGTCCGGCAGAAAGTCTCTGCCGCTCGATAGTCTTGCTCGGGGGCATCGGAGTGGACTCCTAGGGGGCGAACTTCTTCGGCGCAGGGTTCCCACTCGGGAGGGGCGTCGGACGGAGGGCTGTGCGCCCGGCCTTTGCCTTTGGAATGAGAGGATGAGTGGAATGCCGCCTTCAACCAGGACATGCTAATGGGATCGATGGAAAGCTGGAGCCTGCAAGTGTCTCCCGATTACTTGGAATGTATGTGGCCTTCCAAGCCTGATGAGATCCAGGACGTGCGATCAGTGTCCTCGAGAGTATCAGTATGCCTTGATGCGAAGGAAATGCGGGGCTGGCGCGAACGTACCTGCGTGGTATATCAGAGAGAGTTAATGTAGGAAGGCAGATGTGTGGCGTAGCCAAGGCAGTACAGTGTGTGGCGGTGGTCACGGCTATGTACAATTGCTCATTTAGGGCCCGGCAACCTCACGTCGCCGCGCCTACATACTGACTGCGTTTAACAAGTCACGGCAGTAGCTCAGACCGGCTATTCGTTGCATAGCTTAGATGCGGTCCCCTGGATATAGTGTTGCCTTCGTAGTTGGGGCCCTAGTAAGCTCGCTGCGGCCCCGCTCGATACTATGGACGAGTCATGGCTATAAGCCCCGAACGCCCAATAGGAGAAAAGCTGGCAGTCCACTCATACCTACAGCAAGGGCACAAACAAGTAGTCACTTGCCTGATGCGCGTAAGTTACAGTATTTCGGGCTTTGCGTCCGGGACGATGATGATGCAAGGCTGCGAGTGAACAGCTCTCAGCGCCTTTCCGGGCTGAGGTGGAAGCCTCCTGCAATCAGGAGAGATTTGTAGATTATATGAAAACGATATACGTTACAATGAAGTGTTCATTAATGTTCATCGGGAGATCTTTCGAAGGAGGGTGAAAGAGACGGGACGTAGTACCTACACTCGTTAGCCTGACGATACTCAGTCGTCAGGGCAGGTAGACGGCCCGTAACATCCGAAGCTAACCGAGCATAGGAAAAAACCCTTACAGGGCGAAACCCACTCCGGCTATCACGGAGTGCACGAAAGTCTTGAAGCATACTGCAGGTAGACGATCCACCCCTCCACAGCCCTGATTCGCAGGTTCTGCATAGGATAGCCAAGATTCACACCGAAAATTTCTGAAGACGGTCGCAACGTTGATTGTTAGAGCAATTGCTCCAAGGCTCCTCCGGATACGCCTAACATGTTATTCTGCCCCAACTGCGCAAATCTCCTCGTCATTTCCGCAGAAACGGGTTACAACAAATGGGCGTGCAACACCTGTGCATATGAATTCCCAATCACGAAGCAGGTGAGTCCCTGGGCGATCCCTGCCATGGCTAAGTCTTGACATGTCGAGTGCGCAGATGACCTCGAGGACGAAGCTGAAACGGAAAGAGGTCGACGATGTTCTTGGGGGAGAAGACCAATGGAAACATGCCGACTCTACTAACGGTAATCCTATGACTCATCATCTCCAGCAATAACCTGCTGATTCACTACGGTACTCCCTATGTAGCTACATGCCCAAAGTGCGACAACGGCCGTGCATATTTCTATCAGCTGCAAATCAGGTCGGCGGACGAACCCATGACAACCTGTACGTGTGCTGTCGTGCTGCGATGTCACAGTTCGTTGACAGAATATGTTGTTGTCAGTCTACCGGTATGTCTGGCGACGTACTCAGGCAGCATTGACATTGACCGCAATGCAGCTGTACAGCATGCGGAAACAACTGGCGAGAAAACTAGACGTTATTGTTCACCACCCGCGTGCTGTCTCATTTATCTTCTCGCATGACCTACGTGTATTACATTTCACCTGCAACAGCGTCTCGTTGGAAGTATATCATTACATGGGCCGACTACTGTCTGCTCCGCTCCCAATAGTAGATCAACCTCGATCTGACACGGAGACAAGCAACGGTCAATTCGGGTCGCAGCCCTGGCATGGATGTTACAGGCTTTGCAGCTTGTCCAAGAAGATCGCCCACTCCAAGACAGTCACCCCCCGTCTCAATGCTTCCTCTTTGACCTCTCTGTCTCTTGTCCCCTCTCCCAGCCTGGCGATGGCACGCAGATGGTCGACGCGCTTGATCCCCAAATCGTACAAGATCGGGGCGATGTGCAGCAGCGAAGGGTCGCAGGACGATAGAATAACCTCCACCGAGGACGTCGACGTCACTCGCTGTGTGCTTGCTTCCTCGTGCGACCGGTCATTTTGATTTCTGCCTTTCGTGGGACCAGGACTGGACGAGCTTGCCTGGCTATCGGTGAGGGGTGGGGTCTGCGGGTAGGACATCATATACTGCGACGTTGTGAGCTATCACAATATACGCGTACACAGGTGGATCATACACACCTCGCTCCTCTCCAGCGACTTCCGATGGGCGTGACGACGCAACGACGGGGATGGCGGAGAATGCATTCTGCTCAGTGTCGGGCTGGTCGGTGTCATGACATCCCTCGCCTGCGAGATGGGGGAGAACAGCTCCTTGGGCATCCCGCCCGTCGTCGCTTGCTTATACGAGACCATGTACTGACCGCGATCGTTAGCTCAACCGCGCAAGCGATGCGTCAATCGCATTCTCACCTCGCTGCGCTCGTACGTCGCCCTCCCTGATTTTCCACCCTCGATGCCCCGTACGCTTCCATTCCTCATCCCGCTTCCCTCCATGCTCTCCGCATACCTCGGTCGCTCGCTCACAACTCTCCTAAGCCTTGTGTCCGCCACCGAGTTCGCTCCGCTCGACGGCACCCTCCGGTGTCCGCGCGATCTGGCATTCCCATGGATATCCGCTCCGTCGTCTTCCCCGTTGCGTGTCCCGCCAGCACTGTTCGCAGCGACGCGCTCGCGCCAAAGGGAGATCGTGCGCACGGGCGAGTCCTCGATAATCCGCTGCTCGACGAGCTCTATCCGGCCCTTCTTACCCGAAACCTCTCGCGCGTTCTCCGGCGGGGGCACCGGCGACAGCGGCAGCTGCAGCTGCTGTGGGTTCGCGAGACTCCGCCGGCCGCCGCCCACTTTCGACGAGCCGCGGCCGCTCTCGCTCAAGCTGACGCTCCTATTGAGGCCGCCGCGGTGCTCGTTCTGATCTTGAATTTGGTCGTGATTCTGGCTCTGGCTCTGCTGGTGGAGCCGTTCCTGGTACTGGTGGTACTGCCGCTCCTGCGCGCGCGCGGCGTTCTCCATCTGGCCCGCGAGCATCCGCTCCATCTCCGTCACGTAGTTCCGGTACCCGCTGACGCTCTCGTCGCGATCGTACTCGGTGTGTCCGTCGCCATTGCCACCACCGTCGCCGTCGGGATCGTCCGCATGCCACTCCGTCGGGACCTCGGTGGTGTATGCGTCGAAGTTGTCGTCGAGCGGGATGCTCGTGGGTGCAGCGGACGGCGAAGAGCGCGTGCGGTCGCGATGGTGGTCGCGGTGCAGGTGGCTCGTGCGGCGCGCGGGCCCGCCGATCCCGGATTGGGAGCCAGAGAACAGGGTGCTTGAGTCAAAATTACCGCGAGAGCGCGTGCGCGGGAGGCGGTGCGACGAATGGGAGTAGTACGCCTCGCTGGCGATATCGGAGAGATACATCCTGTTCGCCTTGTGATTCGCCTTGAGAGGTCGGCCAAAGGGAATTGAGATCCTAGATGGGGGGTCGAGGCAAAGCGTTCAAGTGTGGTGGAGAGATGAAGACAAAGACAATCTGAGTGGGGGCGACTGGAGCAGGATTGAACGTGTGCGTCCGCGCCGCGCGAGATGGGGATGGGCCGTATACATATCCCTATCACCCACCGACACGCGCATGCAGCGTGTTTATGGTCCGCCACGTGAGACTCGGAGGTCTAGGGGCCTCCCTTCCTGATCGTGCACAGTCCTCGCCCCTCTACTCGCAGAAGGCCTGTGCCTTCTCACCGATGAGCGTGCGCCCGCCCGTTGGCTCTCTCATGGTTCTGATCACTGGCGACACCCTTTGAGACAAGCGATGCCCGAGACTCGCATGCCAGGCAGACAGGTGCGGCCCAGGGACGAGGTCGCCCGATCGGCATGCGCACTGCGCTCCCATTAGAAGGGCTCGGGGGCATGGGCATGGACACGACATTACGTCTCGAGTTCTTGAGGGGCGTGAGAGGCTGCACGAGAAGGTACGCTACGCCTGCATCGTCGCTCGCTTCTCGCGCGCTATCCCGCACTTCTGTGGCCGGCCTAACTGCGCGGTGTTGTCATCGATGCGCAATTGGCTGGGCTGCTGTCATCGGGCGAGCGGTTGGCTGGGGTGCTTGTGGGATGGCCCCGCGGATCTAATAGATTGGCTTGCGAGACGGGGTTCACGAGATCCAGATTCCGGTCCGTGCGAGGATGCAGAGGCTCTGTCGCGCGCGTAGATACAGATCCTGTCTTGACATCTGAGCTCGAGAGGATTTGTGATCAGCTCGTGGTCCAAGGCTGGAAGTGCCCTGTGGCTCCTTCCTTAGTGCGGGACTTACTTGGGTGGTCACCAGTCAACTGTAGTCGTCATCGCGAATAGGGGGCAATCTGCTCACCGTTCACCGCATAGCGCAGGGGGAAGGAGGTCAAGATGGCATGGAAGATCAGGACCCGTGACGGTGGACGTTAGGGATCTCCTGACGGGTTGAGATGCCGGTGCTGCTAGTGGATGTCGGGGGTGGGCGGACGTAATTTCCTAGCGACGAATGCCTTTCCTGGCGTATACATTCACACACGCCACTGTACATGGTGACTCAAACTCCCTCTCCGTTATCCATAGTGACCAGCGTTCACGACATACACGGCTTGCATACAAGCTTCGACCTGCCAAACGGATGATCCATGTATGCGGGAGGGGGACTGTTGAGTATTTGACTGTTGGCGGCGATATCGGGGTCGCAGTCGCAGTCGTCTAGCCCAGGTGGAGTCATGAGAGAGGAGCGACTAGAGAATGTTGACTCGTCGAAGTTGAGCAGCCCTGGTGTCGAAGGAGGCGAGTATGAGTCCAAATTGACGGAGTCGCCGGGAGCCGAGGAAGAGCGATGCGAGTCAGGGAACCTGAGACTGGTCCTACGCGTTTGGTCCAAGGCAAACTTGATCTTGTGGTCAAGAGGATAGCTCGGAGTTTCGTTGTATTTGGGTCCGTTTGAACAGTAAATTTCGCATAGAGTGGATGCAGAAGAGGCATTGGCTGTAAGCGACGCTTGTGTTACAGCCGCGCAAATGGACAACAAGGTGCAAGCTGCTACCTACCTTCATGTTGAGAATTGCATGGAAAGTTTCGCTCCAGGTCTTCAGGAACTACAATGCGGCGTCGCCGCCATGTAGTCATGCTTCCGCGAAGGTATTTGTACAGACGTATAGTCAGATTGATGCCCCACACAATGTAGAGTATGAAAGCTATAGCGCCAACTAGATACAAACGACATGTTGAGCCCTAGAGAGGGGAAGTTTGCGAAGGGAACATACTGATTGCCGCAAGATCCGCTGGGCAAAACCTGAAATAAGGCGAGATGGGCCGACATTCCGCATGGGCAAGCAATGGCTGTGCCTGAACGTCCCTTCGGTTGTAGGTCGACATGTCCGAGGCCAGGCCAAGAGGAGAGGCTGTCACACGAGTCGGTCGACTCGGAGACGCAGTTGGTGGTGTGGTTCGCATATATGTGCGACGTGTATTGGCTGACGGTTGTGGCTGACCATGCGGTGACATGAGCAGTATACATATATCCCGTCCACTGCTATTAGTAGGTGGATAACCTGAGCCCGGTCATTTTACTGGGGTGCCGCCCACACGAACGCCATCTTCCATAGGGCTGCAAGAAAGAGCACACATAGCGTGCCGTTAGGTCATTGGAACAATGCGAGCCAAAGGACAAGGTGCGGGGGACTCGGGAGTATTAAGCGGAGGGCGCAGCTGGACGAGAACGGAACGGAGACTCTTAGCGCCGGAAGTCCCGAAGGCGCGTCAACAAGAGTGCGTGCACAGCCACAGGCGCGTCCTCCCCGCGTCAGTCACGTGCAGACCGCGTCCAGAGTATATATACTGCCGACGCGAGTTGTTGAATGCTAACGGCCACCCTCCTCTCGACCACCACCATCCGCTTAAGTTCACCGCACACTACTCCTCCCTCAATCACTTCCCCGTACATCCTCCGAACGACATTCTAGCAATGGCCCGTACCAAGCAGACCGCTCGCAAGTCCACTGGTGGTAAGGCTCCTCGTAAGCAGCTCGCAGCCAAGGCTGCTCGTAAGACTGCCCCTGTACGTCTTACCCTTGCCTAGAATCTCCACGACTCGATCCTTACTCTCAATTGCGCTCAGGCGGCCACTGGTGGTGTCAAGAAGCCTCATCGTTTCCGGCCGGGTACTGTCGCACTCCGTGAAATTCGTCGCTACCAGAAGTCGACGGAGCTCCTCATCCGCAAGCTGCCCTTCCAGCGACTTGTCCGCGAGATTGCCCAGGACTTCAAGGTGAGTCATCGCCCCACTGTGTCTCCGACGGTAGTGATGGCCTTGTCAGGTGCTAACCGCATCTCCACTCCCTCTTTAGACCGACCTGCGCTTCCAATCTTCCGCTGTTATGGCTCTTCAGGAGGCCGCTGAGGCCTACCTTGTCTCCCTCTTTGAGGACACTAACCTCGCTGCGATCCACGCCAAGCGTGTTACGATGTACGTGCTCTTTGTTCCTGGGGACAGTGGCGAGTTGAGGGATGCTCACTCTTCGTCTCCCAGCCAACCCAAGGATCTCGCGCTCGCGCGTCGTCTCCGCGGGGAGCGCACCTGAAGCATCCGCTCAGGGACTGTTTCCGGGCTTAGGCGTGGCTATGTCGCTTGTTGTATGACTACATATCGACCCTTTCCTATTTTGTATCTCTTCTCTCGAACATGCCTATATGCTACATATCGTCTACTGTACGTGATTGGACAATGAAGCATTTTCCCGCCGGATGTCTATCGTGTGATTTGTTTGTCATCATTTCGCTCCTCGATCTATGATAATGTTGGCGTTGAGTATGCAGTGCCGAATAAGGTTCTATTGTGCCCAGTGGATCTCGTGCTGAGTATCCTATGATAGATGACATAACACGAGGCCGTAACGACGTGCAATGATCATCGGACGCGAACGCGTATGAAGGATCCTGGTCACTCAAACACCTCCGCCACTCTTCTCGACCGGTATCCTCCGCCTCTCGAGTTTGTCCTGAGACGGGGCAGGCGCGAATAATACCTCCCGTAGCTCGGCGCAGATCTGCGAAGTGATACATAAAATGATCAGTACATTGTAACCGATGACGCGAGCAAGTTTGTGCGCAAATCAACTCACCTCCATGAACTCGCTCCAATCGACGTCCTTGCTGCGCGCGTACCCAACCTCCTCCATCACATACTCATAATCCTTCGGCCGCACGGCATCAAATCCCGGCAAGCCCTTCACGAGCTCGTACAGCTCGCCCGTCTTCAACTTCGGCTCGCCGACGTCCTGCGCCTGGGTCGTCGCGCTTGCCTTCGCGCGCGCCTCGAACGCGCTCTTGAGCGCCTCGAGCTCGCCCGCCTCGAACTGCGCCCGGCTGTACACCATCTCCTGCGCCGCGCGCCGCAGCCGCTTCTCCCTGCCCGTCTTGACTCCGAGCGCGGTCTCCATACACTCGACCACGCTCTTCGGCTCGGTCGACGTCGGGCGCGGGGTCGCGCCCGGCATGAGGCCCATGCTGAGCAGGAACTCGGTCGCGGCCGCGGTCTCGGCCTTGGTGCGTGCAGCGGGCCAGTGGAGCTCCTCGGCCATAATTTCGACGACACGGGGGAGCGCGTCGAGCGCGGCCTGGGCATTGAGGAACGAGAGACGGCAGCGGCGCGCGATGACGTCGATCGCCGTCTCGGCGTACTCGTGGCGCACGGCGTAGCGGACCTCGGCCTCAATGACTAAGAGGAGAAAAAAGGGGGTACGGATGAGTCACGTCGACATGAGGATGGGTCAAAGAGGGAGCGTACAGGGGTAGCCGGGGGAGAGGCGGATGCCATGGAGGGGCCACGCCTGGCCCGTCGGCTGGGCGTACGAGAGCACCGTCCAGGCGCGGTCGCCGTAGTTGTCCGAGAGGTGCTTCGCAATCTCGGTCTCGAGGCCGTACTACAACGCACAACCGTCCAGTCAGTCCAACGCGAACGTTGCATACACATTTCAGACTAAACTGACCCGCTGGACGAGACCAATAAACATGTTTCTGCTCCAGCCGTCGCTCCCGATAAGGCGCACTTGCTCCGTGACACACCCACTCTTGGGCTTCAGGCCGAACACTTCAACGGCCTTGTCGACCGTCTCTTCCGCCATCGCGCGGTACGTGGTCCACTTGCCACCTGCGATGGTCAGCAGCCCGCTGTCGCTCACGTGGATCATGTGGTTGCGCACGAGGCCCTCGGTGCTCGCTGCGTTGGGGTTGCGCACGAGCGGGCGCAGGCCCGCCCACGCACTGAGCACGTCCCCACGACGGACCTTGATATCCGGGCTCAGGTAGCGGCGGACCTCCTCTAGGATCCACCGAATCTCGTCTTCCTGGGCGCGCGGGTGCTCGGCGACCTCCGAAGGTGTGTCGGTCGTGCCCGCAATGGTGTTGCCCTGCCACGGGAGGAAGAAGATGACGCGCCCGTCGGATGTCGCGGGGTCGAGAAGACCCATCGTCCGGGGAGAGTAGTAGTTAGGCAGGGTGATGTGCGTGCCGGAGGAGGGCTGAACGATCGGCTTGTGGTTGGGGTCGTCCATGGTGAGAAGGGCGTCGGAGAAAGGACCAGTCGCGTTGATGACGCCCTTAGCCTTGACGTCCCACTCGTTGCCGGTGAGCGTGTCGCGAACGCGTGCGCCCTGCAGCTTGCCCGAAGCGGATGATTTGTCAAGGGAGGTTACCTCGACATGATTCGCGACGATCGCGCCGTGCTGCACAGCGGTCATAATGAGGGCTATGTTCATACGGGAGTCGTTATGTTGTCCTGCACGTACCAAGGCATTAGTGTATGCGTGTCGTAGAAGTGTGGTCGCGACATACCATCGTAGTAAACCAATGCACCGACCAGGCCGTCTTGCTTGAGCATCGGGAAGGCCTCAAGAGCCTTGCCCTTGCTCATGAGATATGACGACTCCATATTCTCTTTTCCGGCCAAGAGATCGTACATTTTGCATCCAACCCAGTAATATGGGACTTGCCAATATCTGGGGGATTTCCTACATTGAATGTCTATAAACGTCGGAGAAACGGTAGACGCACTTATAAATAGGCAACATGATCGGTAACATGTGCGAGAGATAGGGAGCCGTCTGGAGGAATATGCGTCGTTCATGCAGAGCTTCGACGACAAGCTTGTATTGCTCGTAGTCTAGCTCCATTACGGCCTTCTGGAGGTAGCGTACGCCTCCATGAACGAGCTTCGTCGACTTGGAGGATGTTCCTGCGGGACAAGGGTGCATTCAGCTATTATGGCACATAAATTCATTGAGTAATGGGAACAGGTGCATATCATTCGGGGGACGGGCCCAAAGATCCGACCGAGTTTCACTAAGGCGGCACTGTGTTGTGCATGCATGCCTATCGCTTCATCCCTACTGGCTACAGGGTGCCCACTGGGGCTGATGCCGATATGGCCCTGATGCGTGCTCAGGCGAGATTTTCTCAAGGTTCCTCCCGGACAAGCGATCGCCGACGCACGTTCATGAGAAACGTGAAACTCACCTGCGCTGAAGTCATCGCGCTCAACGAGCGCAACCTTGAGCCCTCTGCTAGCGGCATCCAACGCAACACCAGCCCCTGTCGCCCCACCCCCCACGACGAGGAGGTCGAACTCCTGATGGGGGTCCCTAGCGGAGGCCCTAAGCGCATCGAGCATTTGCTCGCGAGAGGGGGGCGTCCATAGCGGGGGCGGACGGCGAGACTCCTTGGTAGAAGGGGGGTAAGTGGGCCCTGAGTTGAGGTAGTAGTATCCACCAGCTGCGACGACGGCAGTAGCACCAGAAACTGCAGCGATAGTGCGACGGTTCACGAGCTTGCGAAGCATGGCGTTTGAGATGGACGTCGCTCAGCTAAGAGCGAGTGTGAGTGTAAAGGGACGGCGCAGGAAGTGCCGACGTGGACGTCGAACGTCGAAGAAGGGCGCTGTCGGCTAGGGGCCAGAGGAGGCCGGGAGAAATGTTCATGGCGTCGAGAGCGCGATGATGCTTATGAGCCCCTCGCAGTCTTTGCTCTCTGCGCTGCCCGTATCTTCGGCTCAAAGGCCCGCCCCTGATGTCGGCCCGGCGGTTCTTCCTATGGGCGCTAATTACCTCAGCTTGTGCCTGCTTCAACAAGGGCATCCGTAGCATCCTGTGCTCCTTGTCGAGACATAGCTGATACTGGAGCAAGTAAGTGATTCTCGATCCTCGCTTTGAATGTGAGCCTGACAGTGACTTGTCTCAATCAAACTGCATGCGACTCTACTAGCATGGAGCATGCGTTGACCATAACAGAGATACGGGAAATGATCTGCACGTTTGCCAGTGATCATACTCTGGCCAGGCTCGCACGGACATGCAAAGCCTTCCATGAACCATCAATTCAAGTTCTGTGGTGTTACCTCTCCGACATCTCTCCGTTTTTCCACTGCTTTCCCCAGGACGCATACGCACATACTGAAGTAAGACAGACGTGTGGAAGCTCGAGTTATAGTCTGACGTCCCGCGCGATGCAGAAGCTCAATCGTCCACTGACACCAGAGGAATGGACGAGGGTCCTCAAATACTCCAGCTTAGTCCGACACTTATCATCACGATACCATCATAAAGGCCCTCGCCGCCAGTTTTCGCAACATGATTTTTGTCCCGAGGAAGCGTTGTATCACTTATCAGCTTTCCATCCTACCCTCGTCTTCTTCCCCAATCTCGTTATCTTCGAGTGGTCCCGAACCCATACGAATGTGAGCGAACTGCCGGTCGTTCTGAGATCCCTCAGCCCCAATCTTCGTATACTCCGCTTGTCTGCCATTCGGTCAGGGGACAATCTTCAGCCTACGCTCTCCCTCATCGCTAGCCGCTTTGGATCTCTTGAAGAATTCAATATGAATGTATTCGAGAGCCGGCCTGGTGATGATTCGGATCCAGTCATGCCATACCTCTTCTTCTCCGCCATCCAGAATCGATACGCGTTGAAAGTCATTCAATGCAATGGCATTCTTGTCACCGAAGATGGTCTGCTCGTCCTCTCGAGGCTGCCGAATCTCAACAAGCTAGCCATCCGTCTTCCGCGGTCCTTCACACTTTCCGCCGACACTGACTCTTTAGAGGGCTTTGCTAGTCTACGAGACATCACGGTCACCGCCATCATTCCGGATTACATCCACTTCTCCGACAAAACGGCCCTTCCACGCGTCGCGTCCATGCGGATCCAGGTAGAGGGCACCCCCGACAATGGCGATATCCTCCGTTTATTTGCATCAATCCCGACAAATTTTTCACCAGCCATGATCACCAAGCTCTTCGTCTCCGACAGACAACCCAACCACCAAGCGGTCATCTGTCTCCCCTATCTGCAGCCTCTCTTCGAGCTAAGCAACCTCGCTGTCTTTGAGCTCTCCATGGCTGCACGCTACGTGCTGGACGGCGCGGCATATACGGCCATAGCTCAAGCCTGGCCTCTCCTCGAGTCGATCGACATTGGCGTGGCCGATATCTGCGTGCGCGACGAGACACATCCGGTTACGATCGTCGACGCACTTCTGCCCTTCGCCGTGCACTGCCCCAAGCTCACACACCTCGGCGTATGGTTCAGCAACTCGCAGCTGTTTGACTCCTGGATACCGGAGCGTATTGAAGAGGTGGCGTCGCAGGTCCGGCCGAACGCGTCGCTCGTTACGTCGCTGGACGTGGTCGACTCGCCGGTCTACCCTACACACAAGGTTGCGGCTTTTCTGGCAATGATGTTCCCAAAGTTGGACGCCACGCAATTTCAGTGGCGGCGAAAGTATTCCAGATTGGATTGTCCCTCTAAAAAGGAGATGCGAGAGTTATTTCTCTTGTTCGCTATGATGCGCAGGGTTGAGCGACGTGAAGTCGAGTTGCAGGAGGAGTGAGGAGTTGACTAGTAAGAAGCCGTATTATACACGTGTCCACAGCTCCCATTCCATTCGGGCGTCTGACTGACAGCTCGCTGGCACGGTATGCATGTGCGTATTCTGGACGTCGACATATGTGACATAGGAGGTCAGCAGGGCAGCTCGAGAAGGCTCGTCGGTTTGTTTGCTCTCTCTCCATCGTCTAGACTATCCTTCCAGCCGGCTTGTTCAGGGCACCACTGAATGCTGAGGCCACGAAAATAGATTATCGCAGCCAGCACTCCTACGCGTCAAGATCTCCCGGGACCTCGAATGAGCTTGGCGCACTGGGAACGCGGCTTGACTGTACACCTAGCGTCTTCGGCTCGTCTGTCCCAGGCTGTGGATCAGCCCTAGATCAACAGTGCAGCGCAAGACGGTAGCTACTTAGGAGACGAAGCCACTGACCATGCGCGGCTCGATCCTGATCTCCCGGCCATGCACGTCGACAGGCGGCGAGAAATCGAAGACGTGCAACGCGCTCGCGACGTTCATGTACACCGCTGCGAGCCCGAAGTGTCTCCCGGGACAAATCCTGTCCATACCTGTAGGTGGGCAGGTCAGCGCGTGCCCAGACGGAGCAAATGCTGCAAGGCGAAGCGCGCACCTCCGTCCAAACCGAACGAGAGCTCGCCCCGGTCCCGTGCAGGAGGAAAGGGAGGTTCATGGCCCGATCCCCCTTCGGGTTATAACCGCCGTTGTAGGTTACTCGCGAGGCATCCTTGACCAATACTGTCTGGAAGGATGGTGTAGCAAATCCGAGGGCGTAAGGCTTCAATATTGTAATTCATGGTGAATCTATGAGAGGACTGGTTGCATACACTTAACATGACAAGCTGTACCTCGAATATTTTCTTCTGAATGGGGGAGCTGGGCGCTAGGCGCGTGGATCAACAGAAACTGGGCAGGATACAGGCCTTACAGTTACGAGGGTGAAGGGATGAAGACACGAGCCTAGTGGTCACCTATGTTCCGCCTAGTTACCCCACCCGCACGCGCGTAGATAGCACTGTATTTAAAGCCTACCATGAGGCACGACCTCGCAGGGGAATGAACGATCAGGAAAGGAAAGGAAAGGAAAAGGGATGAAGAATGATGTCAAGATAGATGTAGCTCGCAGAGGGTCGTCTGCGGAGCCTGCGGTAACGCTGCGGCCGGCAGCACCGAAGCGCTCGCAAGCTACATAATGTATTAGTCTACTTAATACTTACTGTCTTCTATTGGCGCCCTGTTTTCCGGACCTCAATGTCCATATATGGCAGGCCAAGTTTGTTGTGGTTGTGGACGTCAACGGAAGCACAACTCACCCTCACCCTCACCGGCACGGACAGCCCATCTTTCTTTCGTGCGCTGCGGAGGCCAAGCTCAGCTTGTCATCAACAATCTCCAGTGCACCACCCTCTTCAAACATACTGCCATTCCTCCAGCGTCACGGTAATGACCTCACGCGAAACCGCCAACAGGGGCCATGACTGGAGGTTGCGACCGTGCAGGGCCTGATAAACGTCCCCTGATATCTCCGACATATCTACGATCACCAATACTGGTTTTGTCTCGCTCCCTTGAAGATGCCGGGCTTGACATCACGGCTCACGATCTTCTGGACGCATACACTACGCTCTCCCTTCGCATTAGAGCCATCTGTGCCTCACCAGCGGATAACAACTCGACGGCATCTCCATCACAGGCCCTCAAGACATCCTCTAGTCCACTCTTTCGTCGTCTGCAATGCGACATTCGCCGTGCCTTGGAGGACCCATTCACTACAACGTCCCAGTCGGCCAATGACATCCTTCTCGCCACCGTATCGCGGCCGCCGAGCGAGCCACATGAAGATCTCGCATGCGCAGCGCGAGACGCTTCCGCTGTCTGTCAGCAGGCTATACAGATTGTTTCCCTTCTATTTAGGTTCCCCACGCTATCCCAACTGTTTGCACGTGAGTACGCGATTCGAGGTGGATATATGTGTGCTAATCCGTACGCAGCGACGATCCTGTCACAATTACTCGTCGATGTCCTAGCAGTGGCGCGGTCTTCTGATCTACCGAGTCTTGATGGCGATAGGACCCGCGCCCTTGCATCATGGATTTTCGCTGGTATACGACTTCCCGCCACAGTCATGTCGCAAAACCAGACCGCGGTGGTCAGTTGGATCGGTGAGCTCGTAGCAGGCATGTCTCCGAAGATCGATGGTTCCAAGGTCAGTCTGCCTCAATCCCGTTCCTTAGACTTTGGACTGACATCGCACCAGATCTTGCACCATCTCTGGTCCGAATATCCGCAGCTATATCTTCCCGATACCGTCAATGCTCTACAGGGAATAATGTCTCGGCTAGTCTCCTCTGACTCAGCCGTTCGCGCGGACGGGCTAATCGTGCTCTCCGGCTTTTCCTGCGCCACGCTGTCCCTCTGGGCGTCTACCCGAACCAGATTCAAGGCAGCGATTCTCAGGGAAGTGCGTAAATTCTTGTTTGACGCAGACCCACAAGACCTGGGGAAGCGCCCGCCACCCGGTGCCCAATTACCCCAGTTCATTGATCGTGCGGTCAAGGAGGATACCTCAGGAGCTCCCCTCTCAGGTCCGCGATGGGCCGTTACAGTCATCTGCTGTCTAATCCTCCTTTCCGGCCACGGTGTCTTCGCCGGCGTAAGGTTACGCAACTTCGTCATAAGAACGGTAGAGCAGGTCGCCAACAGCAAGAAGAAGCCCGGGGACGAGCTTCTCCTATGTGCTTGGAGAGCACTCATCTGGGCGTTCTCACAGATTCCGAGAGATGCTGACCGCCCTCAAGAGCACACGGAGGCCGATGTATCACCTGAATCTAGGACTCGGGGTCTGCGCGGGTCTGCGTTTCAATTGCTGAAGCAGGAGCTCCGAGGAGGGATGGGAATCTGCCTGGTGGTAAGCCTGCTGCATGCGCATCCGGCTGACCCGCCTGTCACCCCCGATCCCGACCTTGTCAGGGTTGCCTCTGTCCTGAAAGAAATGATCTCGCACCGCTCCGAAGACATATATCGCAACGGTGTCGTCGTCCTCGAACGGCTGGTCGGCGCGATCGGCACTGCTGAAGACGCATCTACTACTACAGCTGCACCCTGGACCCCGGACGACATCCCTATCAAGGCTATGTTCTCTCGGCGTTTACTCGAGGTGGATGTAGCAGTGTTTTGTTCGACTATACGTGAGACTGCACGTATACCCTCATCAGCCGTCCGATCCTTGCGTGAACAAGAGATTCAGCAGGTGTGGAAGGACCTTCTGGAGATATGGGCCATCAGCGTTCGCCGTGAACTCCGGAGAACGGAGTTTACAGAGCTTCCGGTACGTAGACGCATCCCTTTATCTACAACGTTTGGCTCAACGTGTACGCTTAGTACGTCCTGGTGCAAGTTTGGCAGGCCCTTCTCCTAGTACAGACCCACTTGACACAAGGGCGAGCGCATCTGACATCCTCTCCCGACTCGACGAATTTTGTCGTGTCGGTCGTTGCGGATTTTCTTGACTGGAGTCCGCCTACCGACGTCAAGCGTCCGCCTTTGCCAGAAAACGTCGTCCAGCGTCGCGTACTATGCCTCTGCAGCCAACTCTGGAACGTCATGAAGAACGTCTTCTCGGACTCGTGGCTCTCATCCGCCTCAGGATCACTCCTCGGCAGTGTGGTCCGTCACACGTTCGACTTTTCACTGGAGGACGTGAAGACAGCGTGGAGCCAGCTGCGCTCTTTTCTCGTCTCGGCCAACGCCCCGGATCTCATCGGCCGTTTGGTGGCAGAGACCAAGAAGCATCAGGCGGTCGACATTCAGCGTGGACTATGGCTACTGGCGGCGGACACATGGATCTCCAGGGACCCCGTGCCTAGCTGGACAAACTCTGTCGAGTTTCTCACAATTCCCCTACGGTACGCGAGATGATCAGAGATGATGCGGACAACGAAACTAATTAACCATCTGGCAGGCATTGGACAATGGACGAAGCAGACTTGTCCATCTGGAATGCAATCTTGACACATGCCGTTTCTCAGGCCCTTTCAGTAGCTGAACCGTGTCTCGCTGTTTTCGATGCCATTGTGGAACGAGGATTCCAGGCCCCCATAAGGTGAGCGTGTGCCGTATTGAACGCAGCCTAACCTCTGACGGGACGCATACATACAGGCTTCTGAATCATCCCAAGATGCTCCTGCATCTTCTGTCGTCGTTCAAGTTGCTGGGCGAGGTCTGCGGGACGTCAATTTTCTTGTGGGGTGTTGGTGCCGTTCTCCGCGATCTCTATACCGACTTGCCGGAGAACGTTTCAACGGCCGTCCAGGCCCTAGCTCATATCAGACGCATCTTGGAAGGATGTCCTACAAACGCTATACTAGCTGTTCTTTCGTGCCTTGCCGACGGCTTGGCTGTCTGGATCGGCGACGAGGCTGAATTGCTTCTCGTACAGGAGCATAACGATGTTGTGAGTTCTGCCGATCTTGTTCCTAACTTCATGCACTTACCCCCATTAGGTTATTCCGCTATATTGCAATGCGCTCGATGCGCTTAAGAAGATACCCATTTCCGCTGATACCCTGCAAGCACTTGCACCGTTCCTATGTTCTGCCTTCGTTCGCATACCTGAGCCTGGTCGCGGTCCGCTCGCGTTCTGCGATTTCTGGAAGGATGTTCAACCTTCGTTGGCTCATCTCAATGGGGCATATCCTGAGGAAATCAAGTCCGCACTCAGAGCATCGCACGATGTTCTCGGAATCGACGTTCCTGTGGATATTTCTTTGAGCACGGAGTCGCATACGGATGGACGCTCATTGGCATGGGTACGTATTGCTCTCCACCGCCCAATAAAGTGCCAGCATTGGGTTGACAGACGTGTACAAAATAGACGTCCCCTGTGAAGTCTCCTCGAACCACCGTGGAAGTAGGCTATACCACTTCAGGGCGAAGAAGGCCAAGCACCTCGTCTCCTCTTCGGCAGATGACCACGCCTGCAGACAACACACATGTCTCCCCCTTTCTCACCAGCTCCGGGCCAAAGCGACAAGCTTCTTATGGCCCCGCGGAGGCCGCATCGCCTGCCACACCTCCCAGAGGAAGCAACCGTGACGCTAGCCGAAGCTCGGATTTCGTGCCAAGCTCCCCGACGGAGGCTTTGCGCGCGCGACGGCTTGCTGCAGGCCCATCGAGTCGTGTAACCCATCAGAGACCGAAGGCACCTTCGGATAGACCCGTCAAGCGCCGCAGGCTGTCGCCGCCGACAGAATCACCAACCGTGCGACCTCCTGAAGCATCCGCGGAGTCGTCAAAGCGCGGACCGTCCGCTGCGACTTCGGTAGCTTCGCGTCGCAGCAAGTGGCGCTTCGATGGCGTAGAAGTCGAGATGTTCAAGGGTCCCAAGCGGCGCACGTCCACTGCCGGCTCGTCCACGCCAAAGCCGTCAAAGGACACTGGAGCTCGAATCCCTAGTCCCGAGGTGCCTTCGCCTGCGGATGCAGCAAGAGCAGTAGCACGGTCTTCTGACGACTACGACGCCTGGGAAGTCCCTATATGCGCGGATGACGATATGTACACCGTCCCCGACAGTCAACCATCAGGCGACGAAGGCGATGACGACTCAATGCTCCCGAGTTTCATGAAGGAACGTGAGGACCGGGACCAACAACGCCCGAACGACACAGATGTGCTTGATGATCCTGCCGACGCAGACGACGTCCCCATCCCTTCCAAAAAGAAACTTGGTGAACGGCCGCAGCACACATCGCGCACGCATACAGCACCTGCGAGCTTCCTGCGCGGAGGCTCCTCTACCACAGAACGTGGGCATACCACATCGGGGCCTCTACAGCGAGCCAACACCGCGTATGCACAGCTGGAGGGACTGCAGAACGTGTACGATATGCTGGAGCAAGAAGGATCTCAACTGGATCCGGACCAGATGGTCGCAGCGTCTGCGCTCACGCATCGCATTGGGACGCTATTGTCCGAGAAGCTGTCCAAGAAGTTGTACGGCAATGGCTCGGGTGGGCCGAGAAGGTGACGGCAGCAGGATAGAAGAGCGTCACGACGGACAGCTTTGATTCGACGACTATGTTACTGCGGATTATATTGTGTTCCCTTATCTGTATGGTGATGCCCCTGGTGTTCGGGGATGAATCAGAGTCCATGAATGTGTGAGATGCTGTTGACATTGTCAGCAGTGATAGCTGCCTTTTACAGAGACGATGTTATACAATGATGGCACGTTCGGGACTACTCGTCAACCTGGCAGCCATACTCGAGGTTGCCTTCTCGACTGAACGTAATGATGTGGTCTACGTAGGAGACCCGTTAGCATCGCTTCCGACATCTTCCAATACATGCAACAGCAACGTACCACCAAGGCGTCGGGTCGTGAAGCCTACCTCGCAGTAGCAACTGAACGAAAGATAGGTCAGCTAGTTCAATGTAGCACCTTGAGGTGACGTACTAGTAGTAAATCCACTTCCGCCTGAACACTTCGATTTCTGCCCGTGCCGATACGTCGTCCGTGTCCATCACACCTGGATACTCAGCTTTCAGGGCTATAATGAAGAGCAAGTTGAGGTGTGATCTCTCCGTCCTCGATAGGAGCTACAACGACATACCTGGGACAATGGTGTCTTCAAATCGCGCCTGGAATCGTCTGCGCCACTCACGAAGCGTGCGGGAGTAGTGCGGACCGATGTTAGATACCGAGTCGATTACCAGTCTTCCTTGTGATCCTTTGGTGAGGGTGTCGACGAGGAAGGTGAGGGTGGGTAGGAAGCCTCCGGGGAAAACTGTCACAGACCATCGTCAGCGAAAGGAACTTAGGAGCTTCTCAAACCTCGTTCACAAAGTACTCACTCTATAGGATACGACATACGTCGGCCGACAATCCAAAGAAACTTTCATTAGATTGCTTCCAGTCGATCCAGAAGAGACTGACCCATTTCCGGATGAAGTCTACTTCACGCATGTACTGTTCGAATCCTGCACGTAAGAAGGCCTATTAGGATGCGACTTCTCAAATAACACATAGTGGACGACTTGCTCGCTTCAGGGATGGTGATCCCTTGCACCACACCTACGCCAGTCTCCTTGTTCAGCGCCCAGTCGATCTTGGACCAGTATGTCTGATCCATACGCATCCATCAGTGCCCGCTGAAAGAGCATGCATACATGCATAGGAATGTACCTCCATGTACTCCTTCCCGACAGCTTCAACCATCTCGATACTCACAAGACGGTCGAAAGCACCCTCCCATTCCGAGGGCATGTTTCTGTAGTCCATCAGATGTACCCGGATACGGTCGGAGAGCCCAGCAGCAGCAGCCCGAGCTCGTGCGAGCTCCGCCTGTTGCGTCGAGAGCGTAAGCGTGTCCACCGTTGTGCCCGGGATTGTCGAAGTGATGAGCAAGGACATCGATCCCCAGCCCGAACCAATTTCCAGTACCTAGTTATATGCGCGTTGATCAGGATTTAGAATATCAATCTTGAAAGATGGGCGAATATATGCGCACTTTGTGGCCTGGACGAATGTCCGCCTTGCGAATTATGTGTTGCAGCTTCCGCAGTTGAGCAGCCTCGAGAGGGTCGTGTGACTCGGTGTCATGTGCATGTCGGATCTCGCCATGGTGAGCGAACAGATTGTACACGTTCAATGAGAGATCTTTGAGCAGTTCGCCATGCTCTGACTCCGCGAGCGTCGCGGGGGTTGACGCGCCGGTAAGGGAAGGCGTCTGGCCCTCTTCTGGGGAAAGACTATGGGAGCTTGGCGGGTCGCGCAGGTCGCTGTCCAGCTCCGGAAAGATGGCGCAGGAATACGTCATATCTCTGGATAAGAACCCTAGAGAATGAGGTTAATCAGAGACACCCAACAGGCAGCGCATGCAGCCGCCCGACACTCGTTCTGCAGAACGCTTACCCATGAACATGCCATTGCTTATATCATAGTGCGCACTGATATTCTTCCTCGCGTTCGTCACGGTGTTGACGATACGGGCGGTTAGGCCCAACTCGGGCAAGTTCCCCACGATGCGAGTAAAGAACGAGTTGTCTATTGCGGAGAGCTGTGCTCGGTTCGCTAGGAAGACCTGTGTTCGCGTGGTCAGAAGGTCGAGGTTTGACGTGGAAAAGTTGTAGCGCGTCGTATATAAGGCGGAAATGCGTACCAGAAACACTTGTACGAGGTCTTCGCAGTCAATCTCGCCGTACATGTAAGCTTCTGAGAAGCCCAAGTCCCCCATTGCGCACAGGCGCAGCCAGAAGTTCGGGTTGAGCACTGTCAGTTCCGCGTGCGGCGCTTGGGAACTGCTAGATCCATGGTGGTGGTGGAAGAGGCGTTCCTTCTTCCTTTGCTCTCCGAACGTGTAGGTATGACCAGGCGTATGGATTATGAATGTGCCATTCGAGATATCGCGTAGCAAGCTACGGAGTCGCGTCAAACGATATGCCGTTGGTATGCTATCAACGTCAAACGCACCTTGTGGCGGCCTTCTCAGCAAGCGTGCAGAGAGGAGGCTTAAGGTAAGAGGAGGAAGTCGCGACGACGGAGTTTATGAGGCTGCTCATGGCTAGACTTTCCGCGCTGGGAACAGAAGGGGAGGGAAGGAGGGGAGGTGGAAGGAGCTTCGTGGATAGGTCAAGATGCGTCTCTGCGCGTGACACCTGGTCAGAAAGTCTGTAGAAAACGGGTTGACGTGCAAGAAGCGAGCGATGACGTGAAGTCAGATCCAGAGAGGGTATGACGTCCAGAGCGCAGGGGATCGGACACTCACTCACCTCAAGCACGCTATATACACAGTAGGAGGAGTTCCGGAAAGCGGTGAAGGTGCCGTTCGCGTGGAAGAAGACGGATATGTAAGGTGGCGGTTGCTACCGCGTTCCCAACCGACGACGGCGGGGGATCAGGATGTCGATGTCGGAACGCGCCTAGGCCAATCAAATTCGTCCCGAGCGGCGACATCGAGCAGTTGCGAATACGTGATGTCGATGCGCGACCGAAAGACGGGAAAGGGACAGCAGCGAGCATTCAATAAACCCCGCTCTGATGGACGTTGGCACCGTGCAGCGGCGTCCTTCCCACACTTCCGTATCCCAGACGATAACCGACTGCTATCGCGCAACATGGGAGGGCAGTCCGAGAGCAACAGATGGCTTGTCGGCCGCCGCTGGGGATGTCGGCGTGGCCATGATAGGCGGTCGTCTGAGCGAGACCAAATGAAAGACGTCGACTCAAGCACGGAGATGATCGTGACGGCCTTCTTGCGGTGACGTCGGCGACGCACCTGAGCGCTCACGTCGGAGATCACATGATGTATCGGCGCTGGACTACATAAGCTGCGACGATGACTCCTTCTGCGAGTTCCTCCAAGACGACAGCACCAAAGCCGCGAGGCTCACGCCGCACAGGACAGTCCGGTGTCGCCACCCGGACTTCCACACTCGTGAGCGGGCTAAGGTCTGAGCATTCCAATTCCTCTCGATCGACTCTAGCTGGGTCCAGTCTGAACGGACTGAGCGTCGCACCAGAAATACAGTACCACCGGGGCCTCGTGGGCACCCAGTGCCTGCGCAGCCTCCCTTTCGAGGGTCCCAGAGAAGCGCCTCGGTGCAGAGGGACGGACTGCGGACTTTGGGATACGGCGCAGGGATCGGGCGTGCGCCCTCTCCTCGTGGGCCTCGGGGTAGCTACCCTAGGCCGACAGGATGGCGACGTCCTTCAGTGCACTTCGCGGCTCGCGCATATAGGGGCCTCGTGCCTCTGCGAAACTCGATTCAGACTACTCTGGTGCTGTCGTCCCATCCTCATCTTGCAATTTTTTCCTCCTTGAGGCTCTTCGCGAGTCATCGATCCCTCCCTCTGCCCAGTATGGTATCCATCGCGGGTTGCTTTGGTATGTTGGTATCATCGTCTTGCATGTTCACAAGTTGATCTAATTTAGATCATAGGCTCGGTGTGGATGACGAGGACGGAGTATTGAGGGTGCGAGTGGAGAGCCAGAACCAGACATGGTAGCAGGTTTTGGTTTGCCTATCGTACTGCGTTCAACGTAATTGCATGTCCCCCCGTTTGCTCTACTTCACCGCGCGCAAGGGCGCTCCGCCGTGCACATGTCAGTAAGCCGCCACTACCATCGCGACTAGGGATCGTCGTCGTAAACCATCATCGCCCCGCAATGTCCCAAAACACTCCATCTGAGTCGAGAGCATCAACATCTTCGAAAAGCACCGTCTCCTCCCTTACTACAGAGCTAGATAAGCTCACTACCGCCGTCCTCGAGGTGACCGACCACATCCAAGCCTGCTCCCAAGCCAGCGATGCGCATCATGCAGCGTATATTGCACACGTGGAAGAGCAGAAGAAGCGGACGGCGGGCATCCAAGACCGCATCGCACAGATGCTGGCGATGACGCAGGAGAGCCTTAAGAGGGACGAAGAGGAGCCTCTGAAAGGTGCGCTCCCTCACAGATTGATAGCGGCCGTCGATCCCAGTGACGAACAATATTGCTTCGTGGCATCTTCGTGTGCGGCTCGCCAGTGCCCAACCCCCAGAAATTCAGGCGCGATCTGCAGCGGGCGGCGTTCGGGACCGGAGGGGACTCGGACTCGGCGTCGAGGTCGTCCTTGCTGGAGGCGCGCGAATCGACACTGGGGTCGGCGCAGCAAGGCTCGCGGGATTCGCAGGCTCGCTCGGTGTCGCAGCCAGGAGAATGGCCGACGGGGTCTCCGGGTTCTGTGCGCGCGTCGCGAGGCTCGGACCCCCTGCCCGAGTCCGACGCCCAGTCGGGCCTGCTTTCAGGTATGCAGTTGCGAACGTCCCTCCGTCCCAGCGCTGCTGACGGTAGTAACGCGCTGGCAGATGCCAGTTCATGGCAGGAGGTGTAGCGTCTATCTGTATGTAGCAGACCGTGTAGACAGCCTCTTCCACCTCACTCACGAGCTTTCCGACGACGTGGTCTCGAGGATGATTGCCCCCGGTCAACTCGGTCAGTACTCGTCCAGTGACATCTTGAGAGCATAGCTGTCAGCAAAGACCGCGTCCAACTCTCGTTTGGGTAGTGGGATGGCGATGGCGCAGCTGAGGACGACAGAGAAGAATGAACGGTGGGGGACCTAGGATTGGGAAACTAACGCGGAGGCGACCTGGACCGCCGTCATGCTATGAGGATAAGATCTGCAACGTAGGGTTGTAATTGCGGGATAGGTTACAATACAATACAGAGCACTCTTATACAAGTCGGCAAGATGGTAGTTAGTGATTGCTGTTCGCCGTTGAGGGTATGCATACATCGCCTCTGGTCGCCCCAGTCATTCAAGCAGGGGGGTCAACCTTGACCTGCGGAGTAGCAGACAAGGCCGCCTTGATCAAGTCCGCCGCCTTCTCCGCAACGGCGAGCGTCGGTGCGGCCTGCACACAACAATGTCAGAACTCTGGCCAACTGCGTACACAGCACAGACGAGAGAGACCCACTGTATGCCCACTGACGATGGTCGGGAAGACGGACGCGTCCACGACGCGCAAGTTCGGGATCCCATGCACCCTCAAGAACGGGTCCACGACCCCGCCCTCCTCGCGTGGGGCCATGCGCGCCGTGCACGCGGGGTGGTAGAGCGTCTCCGCCTTTCGGCGGATGCCCTCCGCGACGGCCGCGTCGTCGAGCTCGTGGAATGCATGGTCGAGGACCGCGTCGTCCTTGCCCACGGGGTCGAGCATGGACGCAAGCGGCTCGGAGTGCAGGATTTTCGCGAGGAGGCGCGCGGCGCGCACGAGAATAGCGACATCATGCTCCGTGGACAGGTAGTTCGGGTCGATGACGGGTGCGTCATGTGGGTTAGCCGACTTGAGGCGGATCGTGCCCGTGCTTGTGGGCCTGTTGTGGTAAAGTGAGGTTAATCCAAGGCCAAGCGGTTAGTAGTGCGGTTATAGCCAGATGGTACCCTTGCGTACCTAAGGAGCACGCCGTGTAGGCCAAAATAGTGATATGGCGGCAGATAACCCATGCCGTGCTTGAGGTATGCCGTAGGCGTGAAGAACAGCTCGATGTCGGGGGCGCCAGGGCCGGACGTTGTGTCTTCGTATCTCTTCTCGGGGAACTGGCTCGGCGGGAATAGCGCTGGGTCGTCTGAGCGTACAAACGCGATCGCTTCCGCAACCTGATCGAAGACCTTGATAAACGTCGTCTCATATATAGGGCTTACAAACGACTCACGTTTGTCGTCAAAGGACCTTTTCCAGTAGTGCGGTATTCGAGTAGTGCCTTCACAAGCGCGAGTTTATGAAGGAAAGTCTGGCCCTTGAGTATGAGAATACTGGATTTAGTCTTGTCACGATAGTTCAGGTCGATAACGATGTGATCCATGAGGTGTGATCCCACTCCAGGAAGGTCAGCGACGACGGGAATGCCGTGCGAAGCAAGGTGATCCGCTGGACCGACGCCAGACAGCATGAGGATCTGAGGTGTGTGCACAGCGCCAGCTCTATCAGAGGCGGTCTCAGCTCATCGCACAGGAGAGGTAGACGTGATGTACGCACGACACAACTACCTCTTTCTTCGCCTTCACGCGGAACTTCTCTCCCTTCCCGTGCGTGAATTCGACACCGACTGCGCGAGGTGTGGCCCCTGATCGGTCGAAGATGATCCGGGTGACATGGGCATGCGTAACGACCTTCAAGTTCTTCCGTGCAAGCACGTCCGCGGTGAGATACGCGTATTCAGTGGTCACACGACGACCGTTCGGCGTGATATACGTCACTGGTACCGCGCATTCAGTGAGGGAGGGTGGAAACACTGGGCAAGTTATACGGCTTACTGGCCTACAAGCGATGGGGTCAACGTGACGTACCACCATGTGCGTTCAGGAAGACTTACTTTGGTGACTCCAATCGTACCCTTGTGCGTATTTGTATCAGGCGTGCGGAGTATACCCACCTTGGCGCACGCTTCAATGAAGTTTCTGGTCCCCTCCGAGGCGAAGCCAAAGAATCCGGCTTTTGTAGAAGTCAGTTCAGGACCCGACCACCTCTTGTCAGAAACACTTACTTTGGACTGGCCCCGAATTACCACGCAGCGAAGCATCTACTTCAGGATAATCCGGACTTGGATGGAACGTCTCGAACTTTTTGATGTAGCTATGGGAGATGATGAGCATGCAACAGACAACAATCGGGCTATCGTGCTCACTTGTTAACCTCCTTGAATGCCCACTGCTCTGCCCCTGGCTGGCCCTTCTGTAGTTGAACCCACTCGTCGTAATCCTCAGGGGCCCCGATGTGGAAGCTGTGTTCCTAGAGCAATGAGAGATCAAATCATCTATAATCAGGAGTCACTCACATGAGTGCGTTCATGCAAGTACCTGAACGGTTCAAGATTGAGCTTGGGTCTCGCGTGTATGAGGGGGGAAGACTCACATCCTCCAAGCAGCTTCGCTGAATGGCACAAGTTACGTTAATTGATGGTTACGCACACTGAACAACCTACCCACCTCTCGGCCAATATCTCACTTGGGAATCAGCATTGGTCTGGGGGACAGTGAACAGCTCCCAGTCCCATTTGGTATGGAGAAGCTTAGAGTAGGCAGAGGGAATGATGGCAAATGGGTTCTTGACAGAACTGGCGTGCCCACGCGTGATTCAACGCCTCGGGCAACAGCACAGACGAAGACCACGAACCTCGAGCCTGCCTCGAGCAACAAGACACGTATAGCAGGGTCCTCCGACAACCGTGCCGCGAGCACGCAGCCGGCGGTGCCTATCCAGACGAGTCGCCTCGATTAGTGAAGGGCAGCGCTCGACGACAATTGACTGACCTCCGCCCACAATGACAACGTCATACTCGTCAAAATCGTATTTCTCCTCTCCTGCGCGGAGGCGTCGCGCTACCTTGGCGGGGTCCTTGAACATAGCCGAATAGACACCCTTCTTTCCAGCGCGGCCGTACAGGTACCGGGCTACAAGCACGAGAGCAGTCAGAGCAACAGACCAGGCGGCCACCGTGGTCCGTCTCCGCACACTAGATGAAGGCATTGTCGCGGTCGCGACGGTGAAAGCGCTAGAAGGGAAGTGAGTGCGTCGGGCGGTGGAAGGCGAAGTTAGTGCAACATTATGAGAGACCGCATGATCTTGACTGCATCCGCGCGCAGAAGGCCACGGGTTTCACGTTGTCAGTGGAGATGTGTCAGTGATGTCCGTCCCCGCACTATTGAGCGTCAGGAGGGGACCATCAACCCCGAAGATGGCTTCCCGTCGTAGACGGCATGATGCATGTGAATTGAGACAGTGGCTATTGATCAGGTCATGAGTTGCGTTCCTCGTCATGGACGACGAGTTGGATTGACCTTAACCCAAACCATTGATGCGGGTCACTAAATGAGATGTGGGGACGTAGGCGCAGATGTCGGCTGGCAGTGTCCGGTAATGTAAGTACTGTAGCGGCGTCCGTCATCCGAGCCCGACCGGAGGCGCTACCCCGCATTACACAACGCTCGCGAAGACCCCATTCCCCATGGTCGGGAAAGGCCGATGCTCGATCGCGGAAGCTCCCGGCCAGGTACTGTACTGACCTGCGGATACAGTCGCTCGGCTCAACCAACGTTCGCGAGCGGCTTCATCCCGTTTCATCGAGACTCTTGACCATCAAGAGGCCGAAACTTACTATACCATCTTCGACTCAGCCAATCAATACGATGAACGTCATATGGGTCTAGTATGACTAGTGTACACCCAAAGGCTGATCGCGAACACTGGAGACAACGACTACCTAAAGCAGACATGAAAATTCGTCCAACAACACAGCATCAACTACGCGTACAACAATGTGCGTCCAGAGACCACGATCGTTGTCACGACATAGGCCATTCCGTGAAAACGCCTTGCCCGAACCTGAAGAAGCTGATCGCCCCAGCATCCACTACAGCAACAACAACCATCTTCTTCCCGGTCTTGAGCGAAGGGAAGGGGTTGGTCGGGCGGGGAGCTTTTGCCTTGTCATCCGCTTGTGACCATGGCCATACCCACACCCATACCCTGCTTGCTAGCGACGCCTGGCTGGACGCAGGTGTCAATGATGTTTGTGGAGCAGGAGTTTGCGTCGGAGCTGAGGCGGCCAGTTTTTGCTGAGCGAAGGACACTCGTTTGCGCGGGACGGGCGGCGGGAGCTCCGGCAGCTCTCCGAAAAGATCAGTGAGCTCAGAGATCGTTGGCATGGGGGTTGTTCGCGCGCTGTCGCAGGATGTAAGCCATTCGTTGGTCTGCAAGATAGTCAACTACGCACTTAACTACTACGACTTGGAAGTCGGGTGGTGGCGGAGCCGTCTTCTTTAAAGGAGTAGACGGCTTGTATAAGTTATAAAAGAGCCGATATGAAGATGCAGGTGCACTCGGTGTCTGTTGGATGTGGAGGGGAACGTCGTATCCGGATGACAGGAAACGGAGGGATTTGAACAACGAAGCTACGAGGCTAATCGTTAGACTCCATAGAGCCGCGAAAGGGTAAGACTCACTATTGTCCATGTTATGATGGAGCCAACGACCAATAGTTATCGGTCGCCACCAGTCGCGTCCGCCAACGAATACTGGTACAAGCCGCGAAAGGAAAGAGGAGATCGAGCGGTACAATCTGTTGAGAACAGACCCAAAAGCTTGTGTTGAACCAGCTGACGATGGTGTTGGGTAGTCCGGAGAGGGTGGTGTGGTCCTCGTAACGACATAACCCAGCCGTTTGAGATACGCGTAGACCTGACATGTCATCAGTGAGGCCGGCGTGGAGTGTCTTGACAGGACCACGCACCTGGTACCTCTCAAAGGTGAGATCCTCTGTCCCGATCATCTCCGTATAGGCCTGTTGAACAGACATAGGGATGCCTTCCAGATCATCGAGCAATTCGCTCTTTGGCAATGGCAGGTCCGTTGGGCTCCAACAGTACATCGCGCCTCTCTCCACCAAGTACAGCGCCTCTTCCGGGAGGAGTTCTAACCGTCTTTGTATCTTCTTCACGCTTTCAGACGTGGCGGATGGCCTTGCGACAGAGTGACCCATAGTAATGAAATGAATGCCTCTCGCGACCGTAACGTGCGCCCGCTTCAGCTGCGGGTACCAGATGGCATGGCTCACAGACTTGCTGTGGGGGATGCTGAGTCTTTCTCAAGGGCGGCGAAAAGAATGACTTTACTTCGAGATGGTACGCGTCGCCTTTAGTGCCTCTAGCATGGCTGAACGCGATCGGTCGAGAACATGTCTTTGCAAACCGGACCCCCCGTGCGTGGTAGGTTCAAAATCCTTCTCTCCTCTCTTCGGTATCACAGGCCGCGCGGTGGAGAGACCACTATTCGCATAGCGTTAGACGCAGCGCGATTCTGTGTACGCGCGGGACTCACGGAATTTTCGTCCAATCCGGACCCTGGTCCTCGTCTCCGGAAGATTGCTCCTCTTCCTCCTTTTCTGCGTCTGCGCCTGGTTTGGGGGCTGATGTTGGTAGCTCTAAGTTGTCATCCATAGCAAAGCGGACACCAGAGCTATAGAACGAGGAATAAACAGAGACGGTTAAAAGTCTACCCAACGCGAGGGAATGGGTGCAGGTCGCGAAGATGACTCTGGGCGGCAGACGCGCGACAGCGCGCGAGACGCGACTGACGCGACGCTCTCCTCTGCCACTCTTAAGCTTCATCTGCCACCTCTACTAGTGCTACTGGTCTCGGTCTTCCAGCACCGCACCGCAACTTGATTATTGCGCACGCAAGCGTCATAACAGCAGGGCTTCGGAGCATGTCTACCCCGTCAGCGCCGACTTTCTATCAGTCGTTAGTGGTATGGCTGTTGCACACCAGCTTTCGCGCCGTTCGTGCTAATCTAGTGGCAGGCTGGTGGTGCCGCAGGGACCGCTGTCGATCTGCTCTTCTTTCCCATCGACACGGTCAAAACTCGCCTACAGTCTTCGCAAGGCTTCATTCGCGCAGGGGGATTCAGAGGAGTCTACAAGGGCGTCGGGAGCGTAGTAGTCGGAAGTGCACCTGGAGGTACGCATGTACCCCACCTCATTGACTCTCTACACTTGTAAGCAGCTCAACATTTACACGTCACTTACAGCTGCTGTGTTCTTCTGCACCTACGACACGCTCAAAAAGACCCTTCCCCTACCGTCGGACTATGCCCCCGTGGCTCACATGATTTCGGCCTCCATCGGAGAAGTCGTATGTGCAATTATTGCTCATCGGGTGCTCCTACCTACTGAAGGCTTCAGTAATCTGTTAGGCGGCATGTTCAATACGCGTACCCACAGAAGTCATCAAAACGCGGATGCAGACTTCAACATATGGCGCAACTTCTTCCCTGACGGCAGCTCGACATGTCTTGTCTACTGAAGGCGTTCGTGGTTTCTACCGAGGTTTCGGGTCTACCATCATGAGAGAGGTCCATATGTTGTCCTCGAGGTGCAATGCAAAACAGCACTAACCTCGGCAAGCAGATCCCCTTCACCTCGCTGCAGTTCCCGCTGTACGAGCTATTGAAACTGCGCCTGGCGAAGGTAGTTCACAGACCACTTCATTCTTACGAGGCCGCTGGTTGCGGTAGCATTGCCGGAGGCGTCGCGGCAGCGCTTACAACTCCACTAGACGTGCTCAAGACACGAGTGATGCTCGACCTACGAGTTCGTACCGCCTAGTCTGGTGTTCTTATTGAGTTGTCGGACTCACGTTGTTGTTGCAGGACCCAACAAAGCACGCGCATCCGTCGCTAGCGGCTCGGTTCCGCGACATTTATGTCAAGGAAGGTGTGAAGGCCCTGTTCGCCGGTATCGTTCCGCGGACATTGTGGATCTCCGCAGGGGGTGCAGTGTTCCTCGGAGTGTACGAGCAAGTTATCCTGACATTGACGGGCGGGCCTCCGAAGTCAACCTAGATGGGAGTTACATCATAGGTCCTACTGCACACTCACGCGCATCGATCACTAGAGTTCGGAACCAAATGCTTCTCATCGGGAAGCTAGCCACTCATCGCGCCCTTTAATCGTTCATAGATGCATTCGGAGTCTTATGGTACATTCCGGTTCGTACTACACTGCTGCATCGTACCTCACTTGCAGATACATATTATACAGGCTTCTCCTTGCTTTTTCCGACTACGATCGCGAACATGGGGAGCAATAATCTCGACCTTGTTCAGAGCGCCCTCTTCAAAGTATCTGAACCTCTTTTCAGCGGGCCGTCGCAGCCATCTACGTGAGACACTCACCCTTGATCTTCTGGCCAGTAGAACGCTCGTTGCCTGTGCCAGCGCCTTGGTCGTACTGCGACTGGTCGTAGTCATTGCCGTCCCCAAAGCCGCGACCGCCGCCGCCGCCTACGCCCCCGCTGGAGCGGGAGAATTGGTTGGCTTGTTGAGTGTCCTGCGCACCCGCGCCAGAGCCAGGGAACTGATCCACGTTCCCGGCACCGTACGAATCTGTGCCGGTCGTGTTACCGGGATAGCCAGTGCTGCCGTAGTTGTCGCCTGCACCTGCGCTGGTCTGGTACTGGTCGCCTAGGGTGTCGCCGCGGCCGGCGCGGTCAAAACCCCCGCCGCCGCCGCTCAGGTTGTTGTCAAGGTTGCCCTGACCTTGGTTCTGGCCGCCACTACCACTAAACTGGTCGGAGCCGAACGTCGACGTGTCGCTACCTGTGAGAATGTTTTGAGCATGTGGCGACACATGCGCGAGCAGAACGCGACGCACCAGTCTGTTGCTGTTGCCCGCCGAAGCCAGCATCAGGGCCCCCTGTGTTGGAGAAGTTGTTGGGGTCGCTGTTCCAGTCGTTGCCGCGGTTGTTGGACATGTTGCGATTTCAGGCGTGGATATGTGAAGGCGGTGCTGTGTCGTTGTTTGGGTTTGAGGGAGTGAAGCCAGCCAGCGAGGGTCTTATAACGCAGGATTGAATGAGGCTACTATGACGCACGCATGGGCATGCCCTAGACGTGAGGAGCAGTTTGGGTTTATGCCCGGCACTTGTGGTTCTCCGTCTTACCAACCCCTCTCGATGGGGGCATTCGAGCTCACCGGTTCCTGGGTTATGCGCTCGACCGGTGCAATAGGCCCCAATGGGGGACGGGTCTCCACTTTGTCACAGTGGAGGGATTATACCGCCGGGAATGCCAAACACAACCCACATACTACGCAATATGCGCGAATATGACGTATGCACCTGGCTGTTAGAACGTTGAACGTTCATCATCGCGATTGCATTACTACGTAGGAGTCTAGGAAGGGATGGTACAAACGTGGGACATGTGACGTTGTACGTGGGGGAGCGCGTATACGAGGACGGTGTTCGATAGCAAAGCGAGAATAGCGCGGATAGCGGTTGTGAGGTAGGGATTTACAAGTGACGCGTTGTACAATGTATATAGAACTCCAAAGGATTCCAACCAACATACCACCCAAACGAGAAGCGATAACACGAACACTGTCGTGCCACGGGAGCTTTAAGTGCGGAAACACCCACAGCGTAACGCCATGGGCAGAGGATGTGATGCGCACGCACAGGCGTACTCTAGTCGAGGTCGTCGGACGGGTTGTAGATTGACCAGTCAGGGACGCCTCCTGCTCCAGCCGAAGCATGCGGTAACGCAGATGCAACTCCCTGTGCTCCCCCGACAGGGTTAGCCGAATCATGGACGGAGATAGTGACAGTTGTAGCGACCCCCTCTGGCACGACAGTGACCTCATGCGTCCCTGTTACTGACGGAGGAATTATGACCGTAGTCGAGGTCTCTTGCCGTCGTGTACTCGAATGGTGTCCTCTCCTCTCCAAATAGATGCGGAGAAGTTCGCGACTATGATAGTCTAGGTTGATGGGCGCATCGATAACCACGTCGTTCGGGGGCGGGTCATGAGAGACTGGCGTGCTGCGCAGATCCGCTGCGTGCTCAGCAGTCGTAGGCGAAGGCAGGATATCATTAGAAGAGGCCGCTTCCTCGCCCAAGAAACGCGATGCGATCTCCTGCCGCAGCAAGGCCATCTCGTCGTGCTCCCTTGCACCAACGACCTCGGCGGCGCGCGATCCATGGGGTCCGAAGACGAGACTCCGGCCAACGCGATGTGGGGCGGCAGTGAAGAGGCCGGGAAACATGGGGGAAGGGGAAGGACGCGTCTGGGACTCCGGTCGACGAGGGGCCTCAGATGGGGGCACGGCAGGCGCAGACGGCGAACGGGTAGGCACGTCAGTGTTGTGCTCCGGTCGGGGGAGTTGGGCAATGAGATTTCCGACCCGTCGGCTACGCGCCTCCAAGTTGATGAACCGATGACGCATAACCTGGATATCTTCATACGCAGCCGTCATGTCGAAATCTCCCGTTTCGGGATCAAAGCCCCAACTCGGTGCCTCGTCAAGAATGTCGGAAAGCGGGGCGCCATCAGGTCGCGTAGGCCGGGGAGGTGCGGCACCGCGAGCAAATATGCCTGTGCGGGTGTGTGGAGGCAGTGCAGGATCTGAAAACGTATGAGGCGTGGGCAGGGTTTACAGAATTAAGGACAGCTTACATTCAGGCATTACCACCTCAGGTCGCTTACGAGGCAAACCCGAGTTCTTAGCCCTCTCCTCTGCATCCAACCAGTCGCTCATGCTCTCCACTTGAGGGGGCCGCCATACACGCGCAGGCGGAGCGATATCAGCCTCAGAATTGGAGGAAGTAGTATCGCGGGAGCCCGTTGATGTTCCGAGGGTCAAGGAGTGTGGATCGATGTCGAACCTGCATGTTGGACAAGTCGTCTTCCGCGCAAGCCAAGGAAATAGGCAGTTCCTGTGGAAAAGATGCTTGCCTGAGCATGGGAATGCAACGATGTGGTTTGGTTCGTGATCAAATGGGAGAAAGGCGAACACCTCGAGCAGGCGGGCTGCCTCTCCAGCATCCGAGGATTTGTCGATTAGGTCGTCTCGACAAACCGCGCAGCCGTCCAAGTCTTCACCATCGGTCGACCTCAGCTTCTCGTACCGTAGAGCCAACGCTTCCGGAACAATCTCCATCCCCACTAGCAATGTCTCAGCCCGCTGAGGATCGTTGTCTATACCGGTTATACGTGCAGTCATCTCTGCAACCCAATCTGGCGGCCCTTGGACGCGATCATCGATGTCCGGTATCATTCCCCTCTGCTTTTATCCACTCAGTGCTGGGGCCACGGGTAAACCACGTGCTCACTCACCGCTCTCTCAAGCAGGTCCCTATACGACTGCCACGGGAATCGTTCCAAGCCTGGTGTCAGGAGAGGCTCGGCATCTGTGAAGGCGTTTGGAACGGTCGCTCCCAGACTGCGAGGGGAATCGTCCTCGATCATACGAGCGATGCTTGCTTCATCCTCAGTTTCATCCAAGCTTTCATCATCGTCCCAGTCCGACTCGGATTCATTGATGTAGTCGTCATTTTCCTCGTCCGAGGAATCAGAAACACTCTGGAGAGAAGGAAGACTACTGTCGCTCTCTGCGCCATCGTCTTCATGGCGTGCAGCACCTCCAGCTGGCCGAGAACTTGTCCGGCGAGAGGAACCGGCATTGGCATGTGCGCTGCCAGCCTCAGAGAGGACGCCATTGGAAGGGGCGGAGGGGAAGTTCGACGTTGTCGCGGTAGAGGCGACATCCACGGCAGGTACAGGTCTGGCTACGGGCGACGAGCCATCGTCTTCAAGCGGAGGAGGCTCTTCACCATCCAGCGGAGCCAGGTGGTCTTCGGGCGCATTGCTCGTAGAAGGTACATCATGGGGAGTCGGTTCGTCTTCCAAAGGCGGGAGGTCATTGTATGCCGATGGTGGATGATCGCGCACCTCGCTATCGTCACGGAGAGGTGGCGGTAGGAAATCGGGGTTCATGAGCATCTCGACTAAGCTGTCAGGCTCAGCGGGAGCGGTTTGCTGCATTGTTCTGGACTCGGCCCACACAGACCAACTCCTCGCCGTCCTATTGGGAAACCGATCCATGGGGACGATGGTATGAAAACTTGCCAGTTAGACGGACAGCATACAAGAGAACAGAAATAAGCAGAGGTCGATGGGCGGCGTCGGAAGCGTTGGTAGAGCGGTTGGTACATCGGCTCGCGACACAACAATTCAGGTTCAGATGGTCTTCGTTGAAACTCCGAAAACCTCTCCGTGGATTGCACCGCGTCGCGTCGCGCGAGCGCGTAGAGCGCTGCACAACACGAACCACACTCCAGTATTCAGGCCACCATGACTCGGACGGCAGTTTTTCTGCAGAAGGCGTGTCTTCAGCACCGTTACATACGATCGCGAGACAGTTCAAACATCGTCGAACGGCCGGAACGACTCCGCGCCATCAACATTGGTCTTGCCGCGGCCATCGCGCGGTTAGAGGAGCATCCGTGCGAGACTGTGTCTCGCGGCCCCTCCAAGCAAGAACAGGACGCGGACGAGCTATCCGAAGCCTTTGGGGAACTCCAGCTTACCACGGCATCGCGCGCTGATTCACTTTCACTTTCTCGTGTCCCAATATCGGTCGTCCAAAGCGAAGCGTCTGTTGATATTCTGAGCCATGCGGCCGTCAAGTTCGTTCATGGAGATATAGAGCGTGATGTATATCTCCAGAATCTGAAGCGTTGGGCTCTCGAGAGCCGGGACAAGGTGAACAAAGGCGAAAGCGAGATACCCGAAGGTTACTCACAAGGCGACCTCTATCGTGAGTGTATTCAAGCACGCGATGCCTGAGATTGACGTTGTTCCTAGTCTGCCCTGGTTCATTTGATGCCATTCGAGGCTCCCTTGGAACCATCTGTGAAGCAGTCGACACTATTGTCGGGACTTCCCAATCGACCTTGGGAAGCTCAGATGGAGCTAACAAACCATCTCGAGCATTTGTGGCAGTCCGTCCTCCAGGGCACCATTGTGGGGAGGCAAGCACGCCTTTGTAACATGGTCACAGAAGACTAGCTGATCCAAATACTAGAACACACCCTCTGGTTTCTGTTTTGTGAACAATGTGGCAGTCGGTGCCGCACATGGTGCGTCTTCACCCGTGTACTGTTGAAAGCCTCAATACTGATACACTTGCAGCGCACCTTCGACACAATATCAATCGCGTCGTAATCCTTGATATTGATCTACATCATGGTAGGCGTAAATGCTTGTGGGTACGAACCAATGACCAAACTGACCGAATACTCAGGAAACGGAACGCAATCTATCGCTTGGCAGATCAACGAAGAGACATACCGTCGACGACTCGAGGTGGAGGGTGGCGCCCCCCTAGGAAAGCCAGGTCTACAAATTTACTATGGCAGCATACACGATATCTTATCGTATCCTTGCGAGGACGGTAAACCTGAGTTGGTTCAAGCTGCTTCCATCTCTATTCACGGCCCTCACGGTCAGCACATTGAGAACGTCCACTTACGGCCGTATACCTCTGCGCAAGACTTCTGGGATAATCTGTACACGGGCCCATACTCGCGTCTTATCAAGAAGGCGGGCGAGTTTATCGACAACACTGGCGGAGCTGGAGAGGACGTTTTGGTCTTCATCAGGTCTGCTACCTTTCCCAATCGTCATTGCTAGATAAGGCTGACATGCCTCCACCTAGCTGTGGCTTCGATGCATGCGAACACGAGTTTGCTTCCATGTCGCGGCACCAGCGCAAGGTCCCAGTTTCGTTCTATCACCGCTTCGCGCGCGATGTCGGCGCATTCGCGG
The DNA here is from genome assembly GCF_000275845.1 of Dichomitus squalens LYAD-421 SS1. Taxonomy (NCBI): domain Eukaryota; kingdom Fungi; phylum Basidiomycota; class Agaricomycetes; order Polyporales; family Polyporaceae; genus Dichomitus; species Dichomitus squalens. The sequence continues at coordinate 537,425 of NW_006766889.1, forward strand.
AGCGATATGCCAAAGGACGGCTGATCAGTGTTCTCGAAGGAGGGTACAGCGACCGCGCCCTAACGAGCGGCGCTATGGCGCATCTCGCCGGCCTGGTCGATAACGGCGATAGCGGCGTCGACGAAAGCTGGTGGAACCTCGAGAATCTTGTTGCTGTACGCCTTCTCGGCCCCATTAACCCTCTTGCTGATTCCCTGACACTTCCATGTTGATAGCTCGAAGCCGCTACCAAGAAACGACGACGCGGCCGCGCGTCCCCAACCGGACCATCTCCACCATGGCTGGCGCGCGCCCTCGAACTCTTCACTTCGATCGACTCCTCACACACGCTCGGGCCCCTGCCTCGCGCGCCCGTTCCCGCTTCGGACAGAACTCTGCGCGAACGCAAGCCGGGAAGCAGCAGTGGGCGACCAAGTCCCGCCACGTCCCCAGGGAGGAAGTCCGCCTCCGCGAAGTCCGGAGCAGCACGACGCCGGCTGAATGCGGCAGCGACCTCCGCCTCGTCCGCGTCGGACGAGAGCGACTTGACGGACGTTTCAAACGGGCCTGCGTCCGAGAAGGAAGCGGAGGGCGAGCCGGCGGCACCGAAGAAGTTGCCGCGGGTGATACTCAAACTGGGACCCGCACCCCCAACCTGAGGGCACAAGGTATATACCGAAGGTAGGCTTCGCAGTTCTATCTGACGACTGGTTACGGCATGAGACATGGGTCCTGCTCGTTCCTGCTTCTGCTACGATGCAGTGTTGTCTTGTTTCTGTTCGCGTCGTTTCGTTTCGCGGTCACGATATCATGAATAGTAGTCAACAATATGAAACTGTGTATGCATACTATAGGTGTACGATGTAATCGGACTTGCTCTTTCGGGAGGAGTAAAGCTTGCCTTGCCTAGGACGGACTGTAGACAAGCAGCAAACAATAGGACACATAACTTGAATGAGCGTGCCGAGTCGCTTCGTATAAATAACCCACTCTTCAAGTAGTATGTACATGGACAAGATTTCTCGCGACTCGTGCTGGCCTGCAAGACATAGCGTCTAGTGGTCAAAGCAACTCCGCGTCATCTGATCGTGTCAGAAGCTGCCTGAAGTGCTCCTAGAGCAACCTCTAGGATACGCCATTCCGGTGCGCCATTCCTTACCTGTGCACAACCTATGCTTGATAGTCCTAGCGGCATCCTGGAACGGTCTCAGCTGCGCGGAAGGATCTGGCTTGCTCTGGCTCAAGAACGTAAGAGTTAATGGTGTACGGTACCATCAAGTAGGCAGGGATCACGGGGAGCCGTCTCCACGCTGCGCCAGACTCGGTCCGCTCCTAGAATACGAATTACCCTGAGTCGCGCTGCGAGAGGAATCAGCATTCCGAGATCCCAGCTGCAAGGAACAAGTAAGGAACAAACCCAGGCCGCGCACGCGCGACGCATATACCACAACCAGACCTAACATCTGAAGATTGTTCGCCAGAACGGGTTGTCCTTACGAGAAGATAGCCCCCCGCGGACGCAGAATGTCCGCGACCCTGACCTCAGTATGTCAGCACGCTGTACGTACCTATGATGCCTTGCCTTGAGCTAAGTCGGGCACGCCTCTAGGTGCCCGGACAACACTATGCATGATGGTGGCGTCACGTACCCATTGGCTGCTGGGTCGCCGGCTAGAAAGTGAATTTGGCGTAAATAGGAAGCCGGCGGACCTGAGCAAGTTGACCGGCGTATGCAGATCGCTGACACGCGCCTTGTCTGTCCGGCTAAGGCCGTAAAATCGGCGGGTAAGCACAGGTGGATGTCAACTAGACCAGTGCGACCCTGCCTGAGGCCGAGTGGTGGGCAGCCGATTGGATTGCCTGGAGTACTGGAATGTAACAAGGAGCCTGGATACCATTGGAGGTATAGTGCATAACGACATCTGTTCATTGATAGTTATGTCATTTACGCTGCCCAGGGTCCCCTGCGGAAACAGGGCGGCCTCCTTGTACGTGAAGCGGAGACTAAAGGCTGATGGACGGATGTACTGGACATCAGAGACGTACTGCGCTGACGAGATGATCAAGCAACGTACGGGATGCTTACACAGCCAGAGGGTGTAGTAGCTTCGCATCTGCACACATGCGAGGGCGGCCAATGGCGGACGTGCGACAGGTTATGGTGGGCTCAGGGCAGACGTTCCCGGCGACTGGGAGCAATGACGAGAGTCAGTACTCCCGGTCGCAATTCGCATCGCATTGCAAGGCTTCTGAGCGCAAGTTCTAGTTAATACTGAGTTCCTACAGGGTTCGCGTCAAGACAAGTCGACTTACAGGATTGTGGGGTTCTTCTCGGTAACTAAATCTACTGTGAGAACACCGGAGGGTTGTGATTGGTGCGGGGATTGATTGTCCAGCAAAACCGAAGAGTTGTCGAAGGCCTGAATTCAACGATAGGGATGAGGCATTGAATCCGTCCGAACATTGCCTGCATTTCCCTTCGGTTAGCTGCCAGATTGCCTCGAAGGTGCACTCGATCCTCGTACCGAGCGAAGAAGCTCGCAGAAGAAGGTGATAGGAATAGGCGAAACGGAATGAGGCGTAGGGCTTCGGCCGAAGCTGCTTCCGCTCCCATACATGTGGACTGCAGACGTGGATCAAAACGAGAAGTCCGGTGTCTGAGTATTCAGTGGTGTTCCGATAATGTCTTACAAGCCTGAATCATTCTGAGCATGGACCGATTACATCCAACAGACTTGAGAAAAGGCGGCTCCCGCGATATACGACCTTCTCCTACGAGTATCGCGGCAAGACGCTAAGAGGCAGATTCATTGATCAGCCCCAGCCTCAGATAGATATGGCTGACAGCTAGAAGCGACGCTATTACATGCCGACTAGAAAACCGGCCCAGGACACGCGAGATTACTTGCCGGCGTCCAATGGAACGCGTTTGATGCGGCCGCGTTTTGCTTTCCGGTATCTATCGCGGGCCTGCAATAGACACGACTCCGTGAATTCTCAGCTAGCCAAAGTAGGGATAGCTGTAGGAGATAGGCACCTACTTGTCAATTGCCTCCGTCGCTGCTACCCTCTCCAGCGCTGGCAACTGATATCAAGAGGCTTCGTCCGCGGTACTTACTATACAACAAGCAAGGACGATTGCCCTGAAGAGGTTCAGATTAGACTCACAGCGACGTTCTAGACGCTATGAGCCTGGCATACTAGACCACAGGTATGTTCACGTACTTACAATGGCTGCCTTCACCCTGTGTTCCGAACGGTTTGGATACAGCACACACCTCACGCGCGTCGCGAGGCCAATGAGTAGATCAAAGCCTCCGTATAAATCCAGACATCGGGGTAAATGGGGAGACGCACTGATGAGCAGCAGCTGACGGACGGAGGCACTAGCACGAGGACGCCGTCATGCATTCATGTAAGGACTTACCCCGCAGTGCGAACCCCGATCCCTTCTGCGTAGCAAATGGCAGCGCACCGCGTAGACATGCCCGTCTCCTTTCCGTGCGGGCATCCACGTTCTTGCAGTCCGTCTCCCACCGGAACAGCTCGGAAGCCGAAATAGTCTGAAGAGGAACTCGAGGCAGTATTCGACGTGGCCGTGTCAGCCGCGGTAGACGAGGTGCCCGAACTACTTGTCAGTCTGGCCCTATGTCTACCTTCGTCTGCTGACCCAATGATCGTCGAGCGAGAGTGCGCCCTGCGACCTCCGCCCGCAAGACGAGGGTCCGATGACCAGATCGCTCTCACGTCCTGGCACGCTGACGCTGAATATATCCGGCCTTGTTCTCTGGGTGTAGATGTGGGGAAATCTGAAAGGGCTCATCAGTGCGCTCGTCTGGCATGAGTCACAGAAGATTATAGAACGACTATGTGCGGGGCCCCGTGGTCGACCTGTCAATACGCCACAGTGCGGGCGGCCGGTGAGAAGCGAGTCTAGGGCGAGCGCGAGAGACGGATAGACATGCCTGGACTCGGTGTCATGTTATACGGGCGTCGGTGCTGTGCTTCTAGCGTATGGAATACCACGGTCAACGGAAGGGCTGACATCGAGGGCCATCCGCATATGTCTTTCAATTCACTGATGGATGATGTTTCAAGGAGGAGCGTTTCGCTATGTTGAGTGGCGTGTGCACGGAAGATATGTGGCGCAAGGTAACACCAGGCCACTCTCAGTACTTTTTGCATGTGTAGTCCAGGCGGGAACTGCAACACAGACTGCGCAGACGAGTTCGTATCATGATAGAGGAGTAAGCAAGCATCGGGCGCTTAGCTTTTCGAGCGTCGAGGCGGAGATAGGCGCTTCGGCGAGCATGGACCTACAACTATCCACCTTATAGGATCGCATCTCCGTCCGTCTTGTGTTGCTACGCTACCAACGATCGAGTTAGTGCAAGAGGTAACACTAGAGCTTTGACAAGTATTTCTCTAGATAAGTCTCGAAGCGAACTTGTCCAGCTCCACCGGCGGACTTGAAGGTCCGTATGACACTCCCCTGAGTATTGTCATGACGAGGAAGCACGGCCATAACTGCCCAACCATAACGATACATCATTGCGAGTAAGAAGACGAGCGACAAAAGAGAGACCATAATTGTTCCTTCAACGGCCTAGTGCGAATGATTTCAGCCAGCCCTTTCGTACTAACCGCGATCGGCAACCGAGTCGACAAGACAAGGAGCGAGCAATCGAGAGCCCAGCCGCGGAAGCATCGGTGCTCATCGGCGCTGTAGTGGCCGTAAGTACTCGACTGCAAAAGAGCATGCTGAAGTGATGAAAAGAGCTTCCGATCCATGATAGCTTACCAGTAGTAAGGCTCGTAGTTCCTTGACAGCCATGTCCGCGTGTTCCATCTGCATATGTAGATAGACTCAGTTCCATCATATCTTAAGACCCGGAAGGGTTGGGCTCGTGGAAGATTCAGCATATCCGCGTCGGAAAAGTGGCGGAGGATGTGCAAGCTTCTGACACTCACCATAGCCTGACGGTACAGAGTCCAGTTTCAACCAAAGCTTGGAATGCATATCATACGCCTTCTGCAGACCATAGACTGCACCGAATTATCTATGACCCGGCTGTCAACCTGGCTACGTCGTGTACATATAGTGGGGCATACGTCAACGATGTAGTCAGGGTCGACACGATGCTGGAGTGCAAAGCTCAGTATTCACTCGACGACGGCCTGGAACTTCCGTGTGCTTGAGCTGCCTTCCCTTCACGACCTCTACCAACCCGATCTGGATTGTTCTCCGTGCACGCTGTTTCTGGCGAGGCGATCCGGACATCTCGAAACAAAGACACCAATGACTGGACAAAGACGTACTCCTGATTGTAGCTAGGAGCAAGGATTAGCTACAGTGCGGTCCCTTGCTTCGTTGCTCCCAGGATCTACGCCTTTGTCTGCCTATTTTGAGCGCCGTGATCAGTAGGGGTCCTTCCGGAACGTCTGCTGGAATTTGAACGCCGCGCTCATACACTGCACCCGATGCAACGGAAGATGGTCCTGAGGCGATGTAGGAATGAAGCCTCGCACAGGTCGATGAATGTGAGACTGGCGTCCAGACTGCCCATCGGGTAAGGCAAGAAGATTATTGTTGCATTCTGGGGCCCATATAGAAGAGCGCCAGTAGTTCAGAAGCAAGCTCCCGAGAATGAAGGGGTAGAAAAAGGCTTTTGTTGTCACAGGGTGGACGACCGAATGTCGAGGCGTCCATGAGACTGTGCAGACGCCAGCCAATCGGGTGAGGCCTGGCCGGTCGACGGTCCGAGGTGGACCGTCTCCAATCGCGGCTTTCTGCTGCCTCACCGGGCTCTATGCCGTCTTCATTCTGCACTCTACATGAGCTTGTCCAGCCCTGGTGACGCCTCGCGTCCGTTCTCACATATACAGACACAACAACAAGAGCATCTTTTTGCAAAATTCACTGCTGAAGGACAGGCGGACTGACGAATCACCGGCCAGTACCGCATGTTTTTCTCATCTGGACAAGGAATATCCTGGACGACCATACTGACGCACTTCAAGTGTCACCAGATTGGCGTTCAAAGTATTGATGACTAATAGATATGTTGTTATATCCCAAGGTGAGAATCCGAGCTCTCAGTGCGGTTCATGAAAATCTCGGGGGCAATGCCGTTACAGGTGTGCGACTGCTGATCAGGAACACGGCTGAGTTGCGCCTGTGTGGCAGTAGCACACGATGCGAACTCCGCTCACCTACCCCAAGGTTTGCGTGAAATTCGAGGGAATGGCATCGGCTGTTTGCCTCCGGGTGTACTTAGTAACTGAAGCAGAGTGTCCTTAGAGATAACCGGTTGTCATCGTCCACGAGTCGCGATATCGATCATAGCCTTGCAAGCTATGCCAAATGTCTTACTTCTTATACAGCGCATATAAGAAAGGATCTCAACCCTACATCAGCCAAATGACAGCATTCTTTCACAACCAACTCGGTCGCTCTCGTAATGACACCACACTCTTTCCTGCCGTTGATGCAGTAACGGTCCAATTCACGCCCCCCGCATATGCAGAGGACGCTTGCGCCTGGTGACAAACGATACACATGTAGCAACTGAACATGTAACTGCATTTCTGTCGACCACATGTCGTGATCATCATCCGAGGGATAAGTTCCAGGATGGAAGGAGGCCTACGACGCATCGGCGTGCTAAGCACACCACCATCTACAAAAGCGAGTAAATTCGCTTCCGCGATCCAAAGTGGGTGTCCTGTCAAACACGGTCGTGATTTACATCTCTGATCTGATGCCACAGCTCATCCGCCCGGAGCTGTAGCGTGTAGGATGTGACCAATACCGACGTGAGCACAATGGCGACCGCTCTGTCAATTAGTCGACGACTTACAAATGTGCCAGAACATGTTCGCACACTGCGGCTGCAGGGCGCGTCAGCCTCCCGCTCAGGACACCCGTCCGTGCGTCTGCCTTGGGACTGTCGGCTACATCTAGTTGATATATTCTCGTCACCGCTTGTCTCTAAGTGCAGCCCTAAAGAACAGTTCCCGTACGCACCGTGTAAGATTGACCTGAGCTGACAAGTGTTGTACTTACGCTTGCTTACCCATGGCCAAACCTCGGAACAGCTCCCTCGGAGACCCGGACCCTATCCCGTCGCATCCGGAGATTTCCAGGACTTAGCATGCACTGCCCGCTTGACGACACACGGTAGCTCTGACGGAAGCATATGCCTTCGCCATGATAAGGCCTCCCGCTTCCACTTGGTAGTGACGCTCACCATATACGTTCACAGCGGCTAGTGATAACGTCACCCTCTCATTTTCTGCTGCTTTCAGGCCCTCCTCCAGGTACCGCAAACAGCCGCAGAGATACAATATTGTTCACTGGAAGGTCCGAGTCGAGCGTCCCTGAAGAATCTGTCCCCAAGTCGCACAACGCATGGACCCGCCACCGCACTCAGCACCCACGCACAATCCATCGCACTACCGCCGCCCTCGACCCGCTCGCGCTCGCTGTCGGAGATCGCCTTGTACGCCCTCGGACTTAGCCTGCACTAAGCTCTCAAAGGCAACAGCAGCGCAATCGCTGGTCCATCGACGATAGATGGACGCGCATATGTGATACTTATTTGGAGGCTGCGAGCACACGCACCACCGCCACACTCTGCCACAACGCTGCAAGCAAGCGTCTGTGCCTCAGGCCACCAGGACCGGACGCCCGAACTTGCAAGTCCGCGACGCACCAGGCTCGGGGACTGCCGTCTTCATCCCTCGGAGTCCGTGTGTGCCATCTCTTGCTTCCTGTGCGCACCCGGCCTTACGTGCCTGCACGGCTGGGCGGCCGAGCGACTTCTAGCTAGTATGTGGTCCTTCGACCGCAGTATTTGCGGGCACTGGCGTCCGTCCGGTGCCTGCAGTGTCCTGCGGACAGAATAGCGAAGAACGGCGAGAGGGGACGGGCACATCCGCAAGCCGGTGTTCCTGCGGGAAGGAGAGTCGCCCGTGTTGCCTGCCGGCAATCGCTACCATTCGAACTGCTACATAGCGATCTACCGATAAACTGCCGACGCCATTGCTCTGACAATGGCAGGGCTGATGGCCACCCTATACGCACTTAGTACTCCACGTTCTTGCCGGACACTCAGATAGGGCTGCATGATCGCTGGTGAGATGCTATCCCAATTATACACGCATGACGTTGTATGTCTGACATACCTGATCGATAGATATAGCTCCTGGGCCGCCTCGAAGGCTAGCGTAAGCATACATAGCTAGGTGAGCCCTCCCCTTACGCATACATGAAAGCGTGTTTACAGCGCTCACGCCAAGGTGACTATCACGAGGATCTTCTGGCCCGAACGCCAGACGACGAGCAGCGGCCAAACCGGAGAAGACCGCAATTACTCGCGATGCCGATCGGGGCGCGGGGGAAGACCAAAGCTGCGAACGCCCGGACAGAAGAACCCGGCGCCTCGTTATGGTATCCCCCGTAGCGCTAACTCCATTGGTAAAGTGAGTATGTCGTCGAGCTGCATCTGTCTACTACTCGACAGTAGCGCGTCTCAGGTAGATCACTGCTGTGGCCCTGGAGGATATGAGGAGTGTACCACTGGAGCAACAATGATCGAGCTTGTCAACGTCAGATAGCGTTACGAGACTGCGACACAAGGATGAGGGGAAGACGCATGGTATCCGAGCGCAATGCCAAGGACCAACGTCTGACCTCCGCCGGTTGTTTAGGTGGTCATCGTCCCCGCTGCTGTCATACCGCTCTAGACACCGACGACAGTATGACAAAGCCGGCCGATAGGCGGATGCCGGGAACACCCCTTGTCCGTGCATGTTATGTAGGTGACCCGTTCGTTCCCCTGCACCTGGGCGACGTGAGTTCTCGTACTCTGTCATCATACGAACACGAGGGTGCGTATAGCGAGGTACCGGATCGCATACTGAACGTCCACAGGCTCGCGCTTTTGCCGGACAGAAGTCGAAGCCTCAGGCCTCAGCGTCGGGCGCGCTTGCAGTCATCCCCTCCCGGCCTTCTGAGGTACTTCATCGTGCAATCGCAATCGCAAATCGCGAGATATCGGGCTCGCTTGGACGTGTGCATGAACCTTCGTGTGCGCCTCCCCGCATACCGGTGTGATATCGCGCGCGCTCCCCCAAGAGGTTCCGTATCCCCGCTTGTATTACCAATCGTCTGGCCGCCGGGATGCGCTGCAAGTGCGGGCGTGTGGATCGCAATGCCTGACGCGCCGGGGTACAGTCAGGGGCGGAATCAATCACCCTGACACGTCTCGCTCTGCGTGGGCTGCTGCGACGTCCCCGGAGTACGGCGGTGCGTGTTCTGCTGGATGGGGTATGTCATGTATGTGTTCTGTTGTATGAGATAAGGACGTGCGACGGACCGTGCGCGCTGATGGCGACCGTAGTTTGTGGCCAATGGTCGTGGATTGAGGCATCTGCGGGGTGTGCTTCTGCGAGCATTGCTTTCATCCCGGAAACGCAGGCCCGGCGCAGCTCGTTCATTAGGCGGCGCCGCGCACACGGAGTTACTTGCTCCTATGGGCGTGGCTTGTCCAAGGAGGCAGGGGTCCACAGGAGGCAGAAAAGGCAGGAAAGGTGCAGTGAGGGTGCGGTGCTAGATATCTACAGCCACACACCTGAAGGAGCGCCGCATGTACACACGCACAAGGTTCATAGCAGCCAGCTGTACCTATCCCGGATCGTGTATGGATGTCGATCTCTTGCCTGGATTTACGCCGCGCGGGGGGGCCAAAGAGCCCTTGACAACCGAACACGTCGGCCCCAACCCAACACCAACGCTGCTCAAACGATAGAAGCTGTGGGGCGGTCGCGCATACGGCATGGAGATGTTGCACCAGATCAGAGATGCGGATGCCATCTGCGCCAGCTACGATACATTGCAATAAACTGGCCAGTGCCGTCGGGCTATGCGCGGGGCGACTGAATGGCTGTTGAATGCGAGCACGCTCAGCCATTGGCCGTGGCCGACTATGCTCACAGACATCTGATCTACGCCGTCGGACGGAGCTGTCAATAGCCACAGTCGCGCAGGCATCGGACGGGGAGCTCGTGGGCCCTCTGTTCCGGGCTCGCGCGGAGGCAGGGGGGGTCGGTCTGCCCTTGCTATCTTGGACGGTGTGTGGCGTGTGTCGGAGCGGAGTGCTGGGTGCTGAGTGGCTGGCGGATAAGTCCCCGTGGGGACTTAGCAGATACCCGCGCGCGACCGAGCAGCCTGGGGACAGGCAGACATGTACACGGCCGCGCCTGCTCCTGGCCGGGTGCGGACTTGCTATGTAGAGTACGACGGTGAGAAGCATATGGAGTGAGAGACGCAGAAGGCGCGCTCCCCAATTGGCCCCTCTCGCTGACAGCGACTGGCTGATGCGATCCCGGCCTGAGAACGCTGGCCGCGCAGCGCGCGAGACAGGTTCGAGCGGGCCGCCTGGATACCCAACATCGCTGACGATGGGTCAGAGCATTTGGCTCATCGTCGCGCGAGGCCTCGCGATACACTGGGACCATGCGAGAAAGCGGAGAACTCCAATGCGGGCATACGATCCCACTGCGACGGGATACGGTGCCTGGGAAGCCGTCCGACGTCGAGCGCACCCGAGAGCTTGAGTCGGGCACGAGAGCACGCATGCGAGCGAGCGCAGCGGCGACGGCGAGGAAGGTGCGCTCACGGTCGGCCGCGTGCCAAGGACGAAAGGGGTATGGTGCACGTATGTCTTCCCAAGCCCACAGCTCTTGAGAACCGAAGGGAGAGTGCGTGTCTATCAGAGCCGTCCAGCGCTCCCACGCGTCGGGCATTGGCTGCAGAGAGAAGAGAAGCGCGACCGTGTCAATGTAGTGTACAGCGATCGCTTCCAGTCGAGGCCAGAGCTGCCCCACGCTGCAGAACACAGCAAGAAGGAAGCCGTATTCCACACAGGAAACGTCCGACGGAACATCGCGCACCCCAATGCGATCGACAGGTCCTGCGGGGAAAACCATGCAATCGATCGTCCGCGCAGTTGATCAAGAAACTGGCCTCGATGACGTAGCCTCCGGATGCGCTGCATAGACCCCGCGAGACCGTCTGCAAGCCTGTTCGGCCGCCAGAGGTATGGACCGGGTGCTTCTCATCGTCATGGAAGGGCCTCACCGGAGTCCCAAACTGAGCCACGAGTACGTCTTTAGTTGCCGGACTCGGTGAGAGCAGCATTCAGATAGGCTCACCGGAGCTTCCATCCAGTACCAAGTGCGCGAGCTTGAAGTGCACGACGGTACGTCTTCGCTGCCCCCGTGGCCGAACAAGAAGCCTGCCGAAGAGGCCGACCTGCTTCGTTGAGTGATGGAGGCCCCGAAAGGAAGGAGAGGAAGCATCGATGCGCATGCACACTGAGCACTCGAAGCTTCACCGGTGTCACCTTTGGCTCCGACCATCGATGTGCCCGACTTTGCCTTGCAGAATCGGTGCCTCAGATATCGCCCAAGGGGGTGTGAGGAGCTCCCTGCGGAGCCGTGCAGAGTCCCGGCCGAGCTGACAGCTGCTTGAAAGCTTCGCGGAACGGGTGCATACCAATTGGCGTCCGAAGCGCAGCTATTGGCCTACAGAAAGCCCGATCACTTCGATTCAATCGCCCGTTCATCGACACGAACGGCCTCACAGAATATTGTTCACCACTGAGCTGAACGTCTTACCCCAGCTGCGGGTGGTTTACCTAACAGTCTGCCCTTGCCGGGTACCTCGCTGCAGGTGCAATTGCTATCTCGTATCTATACGTATTGCCGTCCGTCGATCCTCGCGCGTGACAGTGCGAGGCTCGATCATAGCCTCTGTGAAAGCGGAGCTCAGAGGTCAGATAAGTAGCAAGCCCGGAACTAGGCAAAGAACATACCGACGACAGGGGGCAACGCAAGCGTGCGCCTCTGCAGGGTCCACCAACGCTGGCTGGAATGGCTGAACGAGTTCTACGTTCAGCCAGGGTACTATCAGCCATGCATCCGGAGTGTCAGTGCTACCAGGACGGGCAGCACGGCATGCCCTAAGCCCCTGCTGTCGGCCGCCGACCGCTGCAAAGAAGGCACCCAGCGAGCCTGTACTAACGCTGACTTCGCCCCCCGCTCAACATTCGCAGATCCTTTCCCTTCCTCTGAATTCGCGCGGATAGCCTGCAGCCGGCGCGGCTCGATGAACGCTCGCAGCTGCGCAGGGGGCGCGTCCTTCTTCTTTGCATCTTACGACAAGCCTCTGGAAGCGCCGTGAGGCGTGGAATGGACGCACCGTTGAGTAGCACGATGCCCGCAGCGACGCGCGCGGGGTCGTGCAGGAGAATTCCCGAACCGTGCGGCGCTGCGTGCATAAAGCCGGCGGCAGCGCGACACGCTTCTGCCGAGGGGTGACCGTCCCGCACGAGCATTCATAGTCTTGTCCTGCGGCGTCGGCGGCGCGCGTAGGACACGCCTGGGCGCCGCGCTCGCAAGGGTCCCAACGTAAGCTCGGCTTTGGGCTGCATTGGCCGTCAGGACAGGGGGCGAGCTACAAATTCGAAGCTGACCGGTGCTGAGATGATTTGCGATGCTGAGGGGGCGTTGGCCCTCCTCAGCTCTTGTACGTACGCGTACGCCCCCACTCTACTCCCGCACGGGCGACGAGACCGGCCTGTGCTGGAGAGAGTCCCGTGCTATCGTATCTGCTCGGCCGAGCACCCAGCTGGCGTCGTACACGTACAGAGATTTGTCGGGATCCGAACGGAGAGCCTACTCGCGGCTTCGACAGAACTGCGAGGGCTTTGGGCACGCACCAGCAGATAAGTAACCTACTACTAGGTCACGGCACCCGAGCCTGGGAGGGGGCGCGAACGCCATAACGATAAGTGAAGCCACAGCGATAAGTGAAGGCCCGTTAGACTCGCCGCGCGAAGACGAAGCGAGACGAGCACGCGGGCGTCGACCGAGCGCCCGCCCCGCAGTGCTGGCTGGCAGAGGAACGGGGACGAGCGATCGAGATCGCGCACGCGGCAGAGTGTGACCCGCGGAGCCATCCAATCGCATCAGGCGGTGGTGATGGGATCGGGACACCCGACGCAGCCGCTGCGCGCCTCCCGCTCCCGTAGCGAACGTGGATTTGCCGGTTGGTCATCGTGCGCAGGGACGACGGCGCGCGTAGCTGGGTGACGAGGGTCGAGCGGGCATCTCCCGGGCTGCTAGCTGAGGCGGGGATCGCCCCGAGCGACTTGGAGCGCGGAACCCATGTTGCCTGAAGGGGGTTGGCCTGTGGTGGGAGGTAGCGCCGTATCATACATAGCGATATTGTGCTGCACTTGTTCAGCTTCTCGTTTGTTCCAGGGTATCACTGTGAAATCGCAGGAGTTCTTCAATTCAATAGCTAGCTCAGATGGTAGGCACCGAAGAGGAACGCTTCCAGGTGCTGGAGGTATGAAGAGCATATATACATGCGTTTGTAGCGCTCTAGAATGCTTTGGGATCCACGGCGTCGGTAGGTCCACTCGAAGGCGTGCCCCGCATTTATTGGATACTAGAAGTCATGGAGATTCGTTAGTATCGTTGTAGATGCTAACGCGTCGCATCCAGCATGCGCCGAGCACCACTTAGCTCGAGCAAGAACAACTGAGCAGTTGTCGAGCGGATCGCGGTGGAGGTGGAGGCGGGTGTATGACGGCCATGACGCCATAACATGATGCTTTGCCTCTTGTCTCACATATTCGAGCGGTGGGTGAACGTTTGGACGGTCTAGACCCCGGACCTATCGGCACGCGCAACGGGCCACCGATCGTGCGTAACGGTGGAGGCAGCTAGCAGAGCTTTGGCCGGTCGTCATAGCTGCAATTGCAACATATCTAGAGTTGAGAGTGTCTGGCGGTCACCGTGCCTCTAACAGAGAATGGGGGAGCAATTTACTCAGGTGATGGGGATTTAGAACATGATATCTGCGATATGCAACTAGCCCTAGGTCATAATCATATGAGAAGGCATACGCGCGTGGCGAATGAAACAGGGCGCGCCAAACGAGCATGACAGCCCTGAGTTCCTTCACTACGCGAGGATAACATGTTAAGTCTTAAAAGCCAGTGGAAGCAAGTCCCTATTGGCCTGCCTAAACCAACAGCCAAGCGAGGTATGTATAGGCGAACGGGTTGATGGAGCCGCAGCGCCTGAAGAGCAAGACCACAACAAGAATGTTCCGGCCCAGACCTTCGACGGCCGCCGGTGGGACCTGAGCAAGCGAGATCAATTGCATGGGCCCCGATATTTCGTTGACAAAGCCTAAAGGCAAGCGGGAGCGGATATCAAAGCGGACGAGGATGATCTTGCAGTATGATTCAGCGAAGAAGCAGATTCTGTCCACAGTACAGAAAGCTGTCTTCGGTCCAGCGCATGGTTGTGCCATATCCTGATACGTCCTCGTGCAGAGGTATGTCGTCTATGGAGCGTTTGCTAATTTCCTCGAGAAGGCTTGTTGACCTCAGCAGCCTAGCCCGCATCATCGTCGCCTACGAGGTGTCAAACTACTTCGACGGTCTCACATCGATTCTTGTTTCGCTACTGGCCAGCCGTCTGAGCTCATCGCACGCCGACTCCGGTGTTCTAGGCGGCGACGAGCCACGCTACGAGCCCTCTCCCCTGGTCGTCGGCGGCGGACAATCTGGCCTGTTTCGGCGGGCAATATCAGACTTTTGACAATTGAGCGCTACCCCGCACCGACACGCCGGAGGCTTTTGCCTGCAAGGTGGCGGCTGATGGCGGCCTACCGACGCGACTGCCACATTGCCTGCGCGTGCCCCTATCCCGGTGTCAGGTACATTGAGGATGTCGGTATAGGGCGTATACGGGTGGCGAGCTCGACCCTGGAACTTTGAGGTGTTTTCGCGACATGCAATTCCGCCCTCGCAGTGTGATAGGCTGGAGTGCGACGGTCCCTAGCGCCCTGGGTACAAGACCCACTTGCCTGCTAGCACGCGTTAGCGTGCGTCGGGCCACGGGCTTCATTCCGGTACAAGAACTGCCGCGCAATGATATCATACAGGGCCTTGTCTTACGGCGGAGATGACAGTCCCCAGTCGGTACAGTTGCTACCAAGCCTACTTTGCTCGATGTTGTGCAATGAGCCTCCGCAGCCTTACTATGGCAAGACGTGATACACGCGTTCTCTCTTCCAGCAGGTTGCCTTTGTTCGAAAGAACCATAAGCACAAAGGAGCGTAATCGACCCGCCTGTGTGCGTGCCGCGCGTTCTGCCGTGCCGTCATTGTGGCATCTACATAAGCTCGAGGCCGCGACGTAGTGAGCCTCATGTCTGATCAAAATAGCACGCATTGCATCTCATACGTGTACGCGTCGTCCCTGACAAACACGCATTGTCATCCGCGCTCGCCGCAAGCCAAGTGTAGCCTGCCCACCGCACAGAGCGGACCGAACTCAACGCCATGTCGATCCGTGGTATATAGGCCGTTTGCCCGTTTACAGACAAAGCTCTTCCGAAAGAATCATCTGCCCGTCTTTCTCCACATCCGATGCGGAGACGGAGAGGCGGCGGAAAACATACGGAGGAGGTGGAGTCATCTTGCCACAACCGAGCGCCTCAGCGCCAGCACCACCGCGCGGGGGTGCGGCGTGCATTCCGAGAACATCGGAAACGGGAAAGCCTCGTCTGATATGTGGTATCTTTGTTTGTTTCTGCACGCGCGAGGCATTCCAGTCGTGCGGTAACAAATTGTGAGTGCGCCTGGTACGGCGCAAGGCGAATCGCGAGTCATGCGCAGCGGCGAGTCGACGCAGCGGCGGAAGGCGCGGGGGATCAGCAATGAGCGCATTCATTTATGGGGCGAGTATGTAATGTTTTGACTATGAACGGCATCGTGGACTAAAGAGTGCGAGAGTCTGCCTAAAGCGGGAGGATCGTCGGGCAGCAAGCTGGAACATCGGGGCGGGGTCCCGGAGGCGGGTGCGGATGTGTACACGGGCACCGCGCGGTGCGCGGTGCGCGGGAAGTTCTGCGCTTTGCGTAGGAAGAAAAGATGCGCGTCGTTGGGCGGCGGGAGAAAAGGACCGCACCTGAATATTCTTGTAAGCAAGGTTCGGGCGCTTTGCGAGGGGGACAGCGATAGCGCACGGTATCGCGCGATTAAGACATGGGCAGATTCGACATGCCGCGCGCGATATGTGGCCCATGCAGTGTGATTCCGTAGTGAGAGCAGGGGTCAAAGGACAGAGACGTACTAAGATGATGAGGGGACGTGCTAGAGACGCAAATGGGGGAGGGGACCATGGTTTCTGGTAACGGTGCAGGGCGATGGACGGGGATACCTGCATCATAAAACGCCGACATGCGACTTGTCAGGTCGGATTGTCAACGGACGCGATGAACGTTAGGTAGAGAGCTGGAAAACAATCAGACATCAGCGATTCGGCGTCGAGATGTCGCAGAGGTCAGGCACCGCAGGTCATCGATATCTCCGGTATGCGTGCGCAGGGGGAGCGGTCCGCGCGGATACGGGAGATGAACATGGTGGGCGCAGACTGATTGCACACAGATAACTGATAGTGTGATTGTGCGGAGCTATTACAATCACAGAAAGCCGACATAGTACTTGTGAGATGCAGGGAGGGCTGGGCGAGTCCGATGAGAGAGATCATCATTTCAGGCGGAAATGGGGCGGTTTGTGCTGAGCGCAGATTGGTCGAGAGAGAGAGCGCTGGACGGGAAGAAAACACAGGCTCGTATGTAGGAATCTGGGGTAAAATGGAGTATGCGGAGACGGGTGTGATAGCATTGCGCAGGACGGAGAGGTGGGGATGGCGGGCGAGAGGGTGCCAGCGTAGGATGAGTGCAGCCACCCGAGCGTGTCCGTGAAAGGTGGAGACGGACGGGCGGGGAACGCGGGGAAGCAGCTGATTCGTGCGTAGCTCGGGAGGGTGCGGGGAGTGCCGGACTTCGGCAGGCTCTATCGCCTGATTGGGTAGGAGGCAGTCAGCCGCTCAAGGAGGAAACTGCCGCAGGAAGATGCCCGCGCCATGGCTCGCCGGCAAATCCGGGGCAGGCGATTTCACCGACGTCCATCCGCCTGCGCGCTGCGCCTGGTCCTGTTCAACCGACGGGCCGTCGCAGGGGAGCGTGACCCGGGGGCGCTGCCCATAGCGTTGAACCTGTGAGGGTCAGGGTGGCACAAAGCCGACAGGAGGAGACTCGTGAGGAGAACGTGTAGGTGGGGGTGATACGAGCTCTACAAGACAGGCATGAAGGTGGCGGGGAATGGGCAGCCTGCAGGGAGAGCATGCGGGCGGCGGTGGACGTAATGGCGCAGAGAGGGATGAATGAGGGGATTGGGCGGTCTGAGGCCTGGGCTGATTGGGCGAGGGCGCTATTGGGCCAGCAAAAGGCTGGGAATCGGGATCGGTGTCTATGCGTCCAATGAGACGCGGCTGCCGAATCGGGTGGGCATGCGAGATCTGATCTCGAGCGTTGAAACAGGCGAAAGACGCTCTGGGGAAAGAAAATAAATAATAAACTAAATGGGACGCGAGTGCCGGAAGGGACAGGTGAGTTATAAACCCGGGCAGGGGCTGCCTCCGCCCCTTCCCCGACAGCCCTCCCCCGACATCATGGACACCGTCGACATCCCCTTCGACTCCATCTGGTGTCCCGTCTGCTCTCGCCAGATTGTTCCCAAACGCATCTCCGTCCCCATCCAACCCCAGCCTACTCCTGCCCCCCCCGCATCCCCCACCGCCACACGTGAGCACCACTCGACTCCTCGCTCTTTGTACTTGTCGCTGATTTCCTTCTAGAGCCCAAAACATCACCGCGCCAAGATGCGCCTGCTCGCCTCACCCGTGGTAAGACAGGCACCATTCGCCCTCGCGCGCAGGGCCTTGTCCACGGCACAGGTCGTGTCAAGCCCAACGGCGCGATCAAGCGCTCACCCACCAAGGACGCATCTCAGGACGCGACCTCGGTTGCGCTTCCCCCAAGCAAACCAGCCGCGCCGGTCCGCCACCGTACTATGATCGACCAGACACCCGCTCCTCTCTACTGCTCGGACGAGTGTCGCCTCGCCGACCTCCAGTCCTACCACTCCGCCATCGACATCAAATATAACCCCGAGCGGTGTGTGTCCCCTCGCCTCCCCCCCGTCCCCCCAAATTCCGTCTCGGATATCCACGGGTCTCAGGATGACAGCGATTGCTCGAGCGGTGCGTCGTACGAGTCGCGGTCTTCCACCTCTTCTCCCATCACTACCTCCTCCGTCGCCCACGCGCCCTTACCCAAGGGTGACTGTGGTGCCGATGCGTACTCGCGTCTCTCTGCCATTTATGGCTTCGCTCCTCTCCCCCCACCTCCGCCCTTCACCCGCAAGGCTCCGAAGGCTTCAGAGGAGGCTGCTCCTCGGCTTGAGGGTGGTATTATGATGGCTGCTCGCCGCATTCAAGCCGCCCTCTGTCCTGAGAAGCCCAAGAAGTCCTCTTGGGGCGTTCCCGTCCACAGCGACCCCGAGGATGACAACAAGCCCATTCCGGGTTGGACGGACGGGTCGAATGCGTGGCGTGCGAGCGTATATGGCTTTGCGCCGCCTCGCGACTTCACTCGTTCCGACCCCGACGATGCCGCCATCCGTGCTTACGGTTCCTATGTCGCAAGCCCTCATCGCTCGCGGGGTGTTCATTCGACTCTAGGCGAAAACAAGCCCGCTGCTGAGGTCAAACCCAGTGCCTCTACTCCCTCTCTCCCATCCCGCGTTGTCGACTCTTCCACTCAGGAGCTCTACCGTCAGTACTCGGCGTCCTTTACTAGGCGCTCCGAGTCACGGAGCTCCCTTGTGCGGGGTGTGCCTCTTTCCACTTCTCCCACTGGCTCTGCTCGTTCTAGTTCTGCTCGCGAGTTCTCTCTCCTCAAGCCAGGCGCTGAGGGCCGTCTCTTGGTCCCTGATGTCAAGATGCGTCGTGTCAACTCTAGCGTTTCTAGCATCGGGGGTAGCTCCGGGACTTCCTGGGGCAGCCAAAGTGCCGTCTTCAGCGCCGGGTCTGTCGCGGGCAGGAAGCGGAGTCCCCTCAGTCGCCAGAACAGTGATGTGAGTGTGGACACTGCCGCGACTCAGAGCGAAGGGGACGAATACGATGCTCGTGAGGCGGCGTGTTCCATGCCTGCTGTTGGCAAGGCGCGGCCCACCGCAACCAGTGAGTATCCTCATTCCGTCGATGGTTGTAATGGTCGTTCATGGTATGCTGTGCAGTGCGGACTTGGAGCTACTCTTCAGAGACCTTCACGTATCCAATCATGCGCACCGCCCCCAAGAAGGAGAAGCGTATCGAGCGCAGAGTTGTGGACGGTGTCGAGGAGGACGTTGAGGTCGAGGTCGAGGTCGAAGAGCCCATCAAGCGGCTTTTCCTCTTTGGCGGCGCGCGCGATTGAGCGCAGTAAGGTTATGTTGCGGGTGACGTGCGAGGTGTCCTCGTCGTCGTCTCGTTCGCATCACCATTGTCCGCAGTTCGATGTCGTTCACACGCATACCCTCTGCATCGTCGATACCTGGATACCTCGCTCGCATCGCGCATACCCTCGCCTCCCCCTCCTGACCAGCATTACCATTCACTCGCATTCGATGCACCATCCTCACAGTCCCTCGCAGCGCTGCCGTCGCCTCATTTATTTGCCTCGCTTGTCGCATGCTGTCGCACCTGGATCTCCTGCAAGCTTATCCTTATCCTCAATGCCTACCCTACCCTATCGCCAACCCTCGAAATCGGTCCGATACCTTATCCCCTCCTACTGGGCATTACGCTACGACCCACCTACATGCTCGTGCCCAACGCCATTCTTATCGCGAGCGATGTGCACAAAAAAGGACCCATACCTACGTGTATATTATCTGTACCACCACTGCTTTCCATGGGTCTTGGCTTATCGTCGTCCGGTCTCAGGGTTCGTCGTCTCGGGCTCTCCAGGGTAGGGGATCGGGCGCGCGCGCATATCCGTCGTCACATTTCCGTTCTTCACCTACGTCATGTGGACCAAGGACGTGTATATTGTCGTGTATCGGTACTCCGCTCGTTCGCTCATCTCGTGGTCGCTCGTTTGGTCTTTCAGGCTCTCCTCGTCTCGCCCTTTCTATCCCGTCGTCTTTTCTGGATGTCTTCTCGGTATTGGTGTCCATTGACAGCTGTATGAACAGTAACCCCCTCGTGCCTAATATCGTGTCCTATTTTCGTTGTGCATGTTGTTTCGCTTTGTTCACCAGTTCTTGGTTGTTATCGTGTACCACTATCATCGTCTTGTCACCATCTCCTCACTTACCCTTGCGCATATCTCATCGCATCTGCATCCTGGTCATCACGCATCCTTTGCACTCCCACAATTGCATCGCAGCCATCACGGGTACCTCGCACCATTACCATACCGCATCACACGCATACCTCACGCACATACGATGATACCGCGCAGAACCTCCTTACATTTACCCACCCCTCCTCGGGGTTGTATGAAGTGCAATGTTTGTTAGTATGATACCGTATGAATAGTAATGAGTTACATTCATGTCTATGTGCAACTTCCTCTGCCCGCGAGCAGCCTGCGTGCCCTTCTGCTGTCTTTGGTCACTTGAGGATGTTTGACGTGGGATGAGCTACGGTCAGGGACCACTTTGCTGGAGCTCCAGCGATATGCGGGGAGGGGCGATCGATCGCCTTTTGTGTCATGCCCCGCACCTCCAGAGGCAGCCGCACGTGAAGGAGTGAGTGCTTCCTGCCGAAGATTGACGCTCCTTGAGCTTGTGCTTCGGCAGCTGCGGCGAGCAAGATCCAGACGGGCGCATCTGCCACTCGGCTGTGACGGCGAGATGAGACACGCCCAGGGGAGAGCGTTCGCATTGACGTTAACGTTGCGAAGGGACGCGCGTGCAGGAGCGGGAGCACATGCTGGGAGGCGGTTGTGCGGCGGGCGAGGTTTGTCCGATCGTCTATGGCCGCAGTTGCTGGTGAGGCGGGCGCGGGGCTGACAAGACCCACGTCTCGAGCATGGTGGGTGGCTACGAACCTTGCGGGGGCAAGGGGGGTGGGCTCATTCGTTGTGTATAGAACATAGGGTAAACACAACGCGGTCGAGTACGCTAAGTACATCGGACACCAGCGTTCCATGTCGCGGTTCACAGAAGCGTACGTTGCCACAGGATCGGCCTTCTGCCCAACATGCTTGTATGTCAGACCGAGGCGGCGTGCCGAGAGCTGGATGGAAGGCCGACCGGGAGGTCGGGCCTCGGTTTCCAGCGAAATGCGGTGCCGAGGGGCCAGTGGACGGCCATGCTGGATATAGAACACCGTAACACGACACAGCTGAAAACCCTCCACGCACTGCTGGAACTCGGCAGCCGACAGCTGCAGACTTCGCGAATAGCTCCACTCGCCTCCGACTTCTGCCTGCATTTGCTCCGATTAGGCTGCACTATAGTGGCCGTGGCGGTCCCGAGCAGCCTCGGGCCCCAAGGAACGCGTTCCAGCGTTCATGTTAGGTTCGAGCCTGAAGATTGCGGGACAGCCAGGGCAGGGAACCGCGACCTGGATGATCGAACGTCGAGGACTTGTCCGTTGTGTGTGCTCGTTCGGGCGGCAGCGCCCGCTCGACAGAGAACCTCAGCTCGGCGGTTCTGTGTGGACCGTATACTATGCATGTGTATGGTTAGACTTCAGCGCAGGTAGACAAAAGGGAGAGACCGACGTACGCGGGCACAGGGGCGGTGTTCCGAACAGCTCGGACCGCACCTGAGGGTACCTGCCGGGGCTCTGAATATAGCTGTAACGGCGATCGCGCACGATGTGTTGAGCACGTTCCTGTAGAACCTGACATGTAAATTGTTCGCCTCCCAAAGGCAAGTACGCAAGGGCTGGATATCGAAGGTGGACAAGTGCAAATATGGGACATACCATGAAGGATTCAGGAGGTCTAACGAAGCATCGCGCAGATAGACATCAGCGCATCGAAGAACACTTAAGCCTATCGTTTACGTCTACGGCAAGTCAACATCAAGAGCTCGTTCGATCGCAACACCACACAGGTCCGATCGTCACTTCGGGGCACACATTCCTGCAGAACGTAGACCAGGAATCGGAAACGCGTACCGCCAGCCGCCGAACCCGCACACAGAGAGGCAGCGCGCACCCCAGCCAGCCAGGCACGAGAGACCAGAGAGCGTGCACGATCGCGAGGCGGGCAGGGCAGAACGGGAGGCCGACTCGGAAGCGAGAGCGTCGCATCGGGAGCACGGCCCGCCTCAGCCCGCCTCCCAGATCTCTGGCGCATCGCAAAGCAAAAAACATTATGTACTACTTACCGATCGACGACGATCGCCACCGACCGCGGCCGGTGATGCGCATAATGCACAGGGCCCGGTTTCCTCGACGGAAGTGGCTTAGCGTGGAGGCGGGCCTATCAGGGCGCGCTCGATGCGTGTTTGGGGGTGCGGTCGACGGCAGTCCCGACCGCGCCGCGCTGGGAGCCGCATCCACTAGCAGGGCGTGCGCCATGTGCGCCGATCGCGTACTGGCGTCAGGGAGGCGAGGCACGCCGGCCATGCATCGCACGCTGCTTGATTGCGCACACGATGTGGCTGAGAGTACTTGATGTGATTCGAATATTCGCGATCGCCTGTGAGTACTGCATACGCATATGGAGTTGTCAGCCTCTTGCGTCAGTATGTGATTGGTCTGGGTTGGGAGACCGAGATATGGATGTACATATGTGTGCATTGAAATCGAAGAGATGTTTCTGACATCGATATCTACAGGGTCGTGCGGAGGGTCAGCCACCGCTAAGGCTGCCGTCAGATTGACTAGGATGGGTGTGATTAGCTTACATGGGTCGAAGCTTCCTTTCGTTCCAACAAGGCGTCGTCGAAGCGAACGGATGTCTGGGGAAAACGGAACAGAAAAGCAGAGGAAAATCTCGAATATGGCGATGCCTCGAGGATGAGCGAGGCCCAGACGGACAGAGGATGGCCAATAGGAGGAGGCGCTGCGAGCGAGGAGGAGCGCTGTTGACGTCAGTCGCTCGCGAGATGCTTCTCCGTGCACCCCGTCTCGAGACTCGTTGTCTGCCCGAACATTCCCATCGACGCTTCCTGGCTTTGTGCACGCTCTTGCTCACGGTCGGCATCGTCAGATGCACGAAAGATGCGCTCCGACGTCGCTTTTACTCTCGGAGAACCTTACCCCAGCTCACAAGGTGTGTGTACACACCCATTCAATTGCCCTAATGCGCGTAAATCGCGAGAGCTAGACGTCGGGTCACCTGCCAGATATTCGCGCGGCACGAGTTCATGATTTGGTCTGGGATTCCCCAAACATTCGTGAGCGCGAGCCAAGAACGCGTCGGCCGCCGCCTTGCAGCAACGGCAGTACCGTATCCGCCTTACCCACGTCCCACGTATCCTGTGGGGCGTATGACCAGGCGACTGTCTACTGCGTGGTCAAGACCTAGGCCCTTGGCCCTTGCCTGTCCACCAAGTTGTCGGCCATTCTCAGACGCCATGCGGCCGCCTCCGTCGTCACTCCGCGCTTTGTCCTCTCGGACATGGAGATCCAGCCTCTCGCCTTCCGACCGAATGCAGCCGCGTCTGTGGGGAAGAAGGCGTGCGCGATCGTGATCCGTTACTGCAGCTGCGGCGGACGCTGGTGTCCTCGTCTTCTCCCGTCAGTTCCATGCCCACGCCGACTCCGGGGGGAGGCCCAGGTCGCACAAAGCCACAGCTGCGTGGCATGCCCCGCAGGCTGAGATGGACACGACAGTCTGGGGATGGCGTCCTGTCCACCCTCGTCATTGGTGTCGTGGATGTTTCGAGCCTCACTCAGCTGCACCCCAGGCACCACCACCGTATCTAGACTCCGTGGTGTGCACGGACATGGTTGTCGAGATATTTGATGGTGTCTACACACCACCATACCGAAGCACGCGCTGCAGCCGGGATAAGTACTTATCTCCTCGTGGCCTTGTCGCGTTTGCAGCGCCGCCTCGCTTTGGTATGGTATGACCTAGCTTTGCAGCTTGCGTGCTGCAGTGTGCCACTGCCCTCGAACTAAGACACTAAGCAGCCTTCCGATACGTGATCCGCGCACCTGCACTCCGTCTCTGTGCCACTCGGGGTACTTCATTTCATGAGCCCAGGATTGGCAGCTTTGGTACTATGAACAAAGAACCGGCAGCGGAACGCCCAATCTTGGTCCTAGGACCAGTATCTCGTAAGAAGCAAGTACTTCCGTACTAGCTCTACTAGTCCATCTGGCTCCGTCGTCAGGCTGCGAGGCGGTTCGCGCATGCTGCGGTCAGGATGGTCCCTTGTATGTCTCTATCCCGTTGCACGCCACAACTCCCTCGAGATGGTTGCTCGATATGGGTGCAGCGCATACAGCCAGCGCACTCGTGACAACCCTGCTTCACCCTTGGCCGCCATTCGCTGGCTTCACTGCTGTTCCAAAGCTCCGCTATGTGGGACACCGCTTGTCCGTGTGTAGCTGGGACGATAATATCAGGGGTCTGCCACTCAAGCTAAATTTGGGGGAGGATGTGGACAATTCTAGCACTGAAGAGCAGATGATCTGTGCGTCGCGCTCAAGTTGACGCATGAGATGCACTGTTCCATGAATACCATAACGTTCCTGACCAGTCTTCACAGTATGCTCCGACAACAGATGACACCGAGGATGAGTTCGCGGCCTTCGCAATCTCATCGCATCGTAGGGCTGACACATATCCTTAGCTTCCAGGACGGCGAGCGCGCAGTATAACTGGTCAGGTGCGAGTGTGGCCGCGGTCTGCAGACACGCAGCCTCGCGCTTCTCCCAGGCGCCGCCTTCACACGGCCACATATTCTCGCCCAATCGCATCTCTGCACCCGTGCAGCTGTCCTTCGTGGTCTCGACGACACCCAAGGATCACCAAGGCGCGAAGCCTGTCCACCAGTTGCTCGAATCGCGCACCCATGACCTCGACGCTCGACACTCGACGACACCTAGTGCGACACAGCCGGGCACGGCAGGGCACGCACATGAACACCGGACGTCAACCGCGTCGCCTTTTTCGCACCTTTTCGGCATTCCAGCTGCCGAGCCCTGCAGCCAGGGGCTTACACGCCCGGCTAACCCGCACTTGGCCCGATAAGTCGCGCGGGACCTCGACTCCACTTGCAATTGCCAGCAGCAGCAGCGTCAAACACCGGTGCACCACGCGCACCTGCGCGCCGTGCGACAAGGTTGGGAGTTCGTCAGCGACGCGCCCGTCGCGGTGCCCGTGGTGAGCGTGCGAGGTGGGGAAACGCACGCGCGCAGGTACGTGCCCGATGATCAGTGCGCCTGCTATTGGGCGTACGCAGCATGCCGTACGCAGAGCCAGGGCGATCGGGCGCTGCGTCATCCGTTCCCCTGCAGCCCCCTGCGGTGCCATCCGTATGTCCGCCTCCGCCTCCACGCGGGGATTGCCAACGCTGCCGTCAGCGGATGAGTGATGCACGTCAAGCCGGCTTTCGTGCGGTTACGGCATGCAGGGCGAGCGTGTGGACGCGGCTTTCATTCGCTCCTTCGTTAATTCATTTCGGACGCGGGCGTTGAGATTTGATGTCTCGATGCGGGGTAGGTAAGCAAGCAGGCCCTCGAGCCTGGAATGTTCCAGAAAGGCGCGAAGTGCGGGGTAGACGTCGCGTCTTCTCGCGTGGAGCGACTTGGACGTGTCGCGCGCCTGGCGGCGGTATATTGAACTTGTGCGCCCTGAGGCGCAGCATGGGGTCGGGCCTGCCTATTAGGCAGGGGTGTGGCAGACCTCTCGGCTGCCTTCTAAGCCCACGCCTCTGGAATGCAGGGTGCTCCTATGATCATGACAGGCTCTGGCCGTGGCCTACGTAGAAGCTCTATCTGCGTTGGGTCTGCGAGCGCGTCGAGAGTCGCGCCATTGACAACCAGAGCTTCTTGTTCGCACAGTGCTGGATCGTACGTGTTGCTCGCTCCACTCGGTACGCCTCTTCTGCCTTTCGTGTCTAGATAGATGACTCATGTGGTTCGACGCGGTGTGTAGCGCGGTGGTCGACTGACCACCTATCTGAACATCTTCGGGGGTCCCAGGTGGTCTTTAGGACGTTCCCTTGAATGTACCGACTCTGGGGTACGATCAAGGCCCTCTTCGCTGATTTCTCGGCCTTTATCGCTTCTCGAGCAGCGACGCTCGGAGGTCAACATGGAGCGTCCAATGGTCACCATCGATGCTCTCGCCCAGTACGATGACAGTCTTTTCCGAACGACGATGTGTCTAATCTGGGCACATGGCGATTCTAGCAAGTGTGCATCTACCTTCTGTTGCGTCTCCACCTGCGAGCGTTCCCTGCGCCATCGCTTAACATGTCTCATCATCCCATTGGATGACGAAATGAATCCAATCCTCTTTCTAGGGATGAGGATACCCCAGAGCGTCCCGCGCTCGCTCCGCCAGACATGTTTCGGACCCCGCGGGATGTCAGATTCGTCGCGGCGCTGATGGACTGGGGTGCGGACTCGGAATATCCACGCGCGTTAAGGTTCTCCCCGTGGTTACCGGCTGCAATGTCAACGTCCTCGGTATTGCCACTTATGTGTTCTACTGAGCGTGTGCTGTACCCCTAGATGCTGATACAAAACACCGGAATGCACTTATAGATGTCATTTGCCCGTTTAGGGTCCACGCTCAACCGTCAATGTCCGCGGTTGCAAGGCCCTCTGACATAGCCCCGAGCTGTGCGATATCCACGGTGCGCTGATGAACCTTGTTTCCCCGCATCCCGTCCCCAGCCCGGGTCGAGGTAGGTCTGGCCGTCCGCTGATCCTGCAACCGTGCAGTGGGGCACTGGACGCCGACTTGGGAGCATGCGGGTCGATGCATCCGGGCATAGCATGTATGTGCGTCTCTCGACCACAATCCGGGGCTTCCCCGTTCCTGTTGTGGTCAACTTCAAATCATGCGTACGGGCCGTCAGGATGGGATGAGACTCCGGGGGATCAACTCCGGACGTCTTCCCTCTCTAGAGGAGCATTCGCATCTGGCGCCCAAGAAGCACTGAGGGGTATGTGGTCGGATGCTATGCGCTCCAATAGGTGCGGGTGCTGACGGCAGTGTAAGCGCAGGGATATGCTCATAACACCGCGACCTACGAAGTTCAACGTATGTCAGGCCTGGGCCAGTGATAGGGCTACCGCGAATGAGGCCGTAATGCAGGATACGGTGTATGTCCACCACCTGTTCCGAAGACGGCACAAGTAACTGGACAAGTGTTGTTGCGACTAGAGCCGTGATCGGACGTGTCTGTCGAAGGTATGTGATACATTGGCCGACGGAAGTAATTTTGGGGCACTCTCGGAATCCCATCTACTCCTCAGGCTGATCCGTTGCATCGGTGTACGCATCTGGTGTCCAGGATATGCCTCTTTGGACTTATCCCGGAAGTCCACCTATCAGCTTCTCTGGTTGAAGGTGACATATGTCTCGTTGGCCACATGCAGCTATCTCCGGCAAGTTCGTTCCTTGCCGGCATATATCACCGCTTTCACGCCACATCTCCCGTTTCGCCTTCACTGTGTAATAGGACAGAACGAGCTGGAGCGGTCGTGCTGCGTCCAGCCTGATGAGTGTCGGCATCTGGCAGCAATGATGCAGGTACCGTCACCGCGATCAGCGCGAAAGGTACGCTTTAATGGCTTGCATGAGAAGTCGTGCAGACGCGGACGTGCAGGAAGCCTCATCCAGAATGTTTTGTGCGCATAGGCATGATGAAGGATGACGTTGTCATGCCTATGCACATACCCCTGCCCTACATCTACGATAACGGACGCACTGCCGACCTATTCTTGCATCCCCTGAACTGCTTGTCACCTGAACAGTCTGGACGCAGCGAGGCCACAGGCTTGCCGACGCCACCGGGGATTCTTGAGCATACTACGCTCCCCAAGGGCGGAGGCACAGCGGCGTCTTAACGTACTCTACGGAATCTGACTGGCTCTTGTCGAGCACATTCCCGGCATGCGTAGCGCGAGTTGACAATAGACGTTGGGTAGATGACACTTCGTAGTTGGTGCTTAATTATCGGTTACAAGCAGCAGCAGATTTGTGGCGGGATCCTGAGATCCAAGAGTCTGTATGCGTGTTACACAACCTCGGGATGTGTACCCCCCGAAACTCTACTTTGTACTGCACAGCATGTGATGCGTTTGGTTGTCTTGCAACGTGTTGATTGGCAGATTGCAGAGGTACCTGAGTTGCATGCATCTCACGCGTGTTATGTCCTGTCCTGGAGGGATAACTTAGATGCAGAGCTAAGTGACAGCATCATCCGACAGTGAACAGACTCGTCGACGTATTCATATGCGACTCTACAGAAAGGCACGCACTCGAGAAGGACGATGACATCACCTCAGTCTTCCTACGCAAGCCAGGGGTATTGCTCTCCCTTGTATATTCTCATGCCCCTCACATTTGCAATGCCTGCTAGACGACAAGGTATACAACACGTCTCAGGCGGTCCAACGACGGCCACCTCAGGACATAACTTTGTTGTATTCCACGGAGGCACCGTTCGTTGTCCGCGGATGTCACCTGCAGCTATGTAGGGCTCCCGAAGGCATCTCCGTCTCATACAGCTCCCCCTTACCTGTGATTCACGGCAGAGCACCGACATTTTCCCCGTCTGCACATTCCCTTACCAACAGTTGTACAGGTACTTATCTCTCTGACCTCCTATCGTCCACATCGTGCCTCTCGAGTCGGACCGGATGCCTATGCGCACAACGTAAGCTCCGTTTCCCATTGGCCAATATGCGCACGGGCTGACCAGAGAGCTTCTAAGTGGGCTTCACGGCTGCCCTCCCGCTGCGATTGGTTAGAAAATGGCTCGTCGTTGACTGGCACTCGTCCGGTTTTCCAGGCGCGCGTGAACCCGTCTGCGTCTGAGGACACGCCAAAGGGAACGCATGCGCGGCGCAACCGTCAACGAAGATGGCCGGGGCGTCACCGTGGGCGGCGGTGACGGCATCGGGTGGGAGCCTCTGTGCGGCAGTCGAAGCGGAAGCCGGGACCTGGGCAAGCCTATCTGCCCAATGCTATCGGTGCATTGGCATTTCGGGATCGCGAAGGCGGATGGCCAATTGGCCGTCGTCATTCAACGCCTGTGTTGGGAGGCAGAGTTTTCTCGTGTTTACCAGACCGTGCGCCTGCGGTCTCGTCGCGCATGCTACGCGATGACGGATGTCGTGGTCATTGAGTACGTATTCGTTACGTGCCCGCTGTGATTTCGCAGCTTTTGATTGGTAACGCAGGTCTGCTTCGCGTGCCCGTCATGTTTGTCAAAACGTGCGCGCCCGAATGGAAACGACCCGCCTTTGTCTGTGTATTGGTCCGATCGGACGAAGAGAAGACATTTGAAGCGCGCGAGGGCACGTCTTCCGTAGACCCCCTTGCGATGGTTATGCAACCCGAGCAATTAACCATGCGTCGACTGCGTGCTTTGGGTCCAGAGGCCGTGCTCTGGGTCCAGAGACGTGCGAGACGGTCTACGGAGCCGGTTTCTGCTTTCTGATGTACGCGAGCCAATGACGAGCGACGCTGCCGTGAAGGCGTCCGGATATAATGGTCCAACTACCGTTTACATGTCCTGCCGGAGCCTTCTTTGGCGTTGGTGAAAATTGTGGAGGTTCGCAGACCTGCTTTTCTGCATGCGGTGCCTATCAACTCAGCCTTGGCGTCGAGCAGTGGAAATTTTCGACCAGTGGGCATATGCACATGTCCTTATGGACGGAAGCGCGGCAACATCACATTCCGCAGGTGTACCTGGCCGCGAAGGACGTCTGGCGTCGGGGAACGGCCCGTCATGCGCACAGCGCACACGGCCAATGGCTCCCCTCAGCCCTGCGCGGTCGGGTCGGGTCGCGTAGCTATCTCTCTTTAGCCTTTGCGAATCGCGTCCAGTCGCCAGGACGCGAGATAGCGAGATAGCTGGTAAGCGGGATAACCTTTAGGTAGGTTATCCTTGGGAACGGGTCTTCGGGCGCGACGGAGCGAGGGCCGTATTCCGAAGCGATTGTTGCAGTGCGACGCTCCCTTCCTGTGGCCTTATGTCGGAATATTACGAGTCCCTTAGGAATGATCTCGGAGTCGGGAGGACAGACCGCGCCGGCCCATAAGTATGACGGATTGGATGATGCGAGAAACATATGACATGAAAGGAAGAGCGGGTGGGGGATCGCCGTCGCGCTTCCGTCTTCCGCTGACATGGAGACTTTGTGGGGTGAGAGGATGAGGCTCGCGAGTACGAGCCGGAAGAATTTAGTGACTTGACGAAGCAGCCGATTGTCAATCTCATGACACGCTGGATCGTCGATGCAACAGAAAAGCAGTGTCTCGTGGTGGAGAAAGCTCGGTACGTCTCCCGGTGTAAAGGCAAAACCTTAGTGGGGGTGGCTCATCGGCGCGTTGTGGCTAGGCGACACGCTGTTGTTGTCGCGATTGGCGGGATCGACGGTCTTCGTGACATGTGGTACAAGACCCGAAGGGCGAGGCCCAGGCGATTGCATGCGTAGTGCACCCATATTCATTCGTGTGGGTAAGTAGTCTCCATAAGTCCGTGAGTCTGCCCATAACTGATGCATAGCCTAAACACCCGTTAGCTCCTTCAGCCATTCTATGTAAATTGAACTGAGCTATCGGAACGATCGGGAAGAGAACAATGAACTTTACCTCTCGTGAGTTCGAATGCCGCGAAGGTGGACGCCGCAGCGGGTATGCTTTATAGATGGCGATGGTCAGTCGCACGTCTAGGGACGACGGTCCGCACTTGCTGCACAATCTCACCTTCTCAGCACTAAGTTCACAGAGACATATCAGCAGCTTTTCGCCATACGAAAACATTCATAGACTTACATGACGGTGTCAATCCACGGAACAGGCCAGATCTATGAGGTAGTGATTGTTCAGCCTCGAGAACTTCATGAACACGGGGATAAGGACGCACACTCCGCCTTCTGCGACAACGGATTGCAATTCCCGTGAAATGTATTGTACAGGAGTACCCTCGGGTGGCGTAGGCCGTAGCTGTACACGCGACTTCACAACGTCTGAGAAGGGAGTTGTAAGAGAGCTTGTTTTGATATGATAGCAGATCTATTACCTAAGGGGTAACATGATAGCCAGTATGCAATCTGGGCAGCTATCGGTCAGTACTTCCTGGGTGCGAATGGGAAGGGCGGGACGCACTCCACCAGTGGAACCACTGGCAAGCAGGGCCCATACCGGTATCTGCTTGCCATACTTCTCGCCAAACTTCCGCTTTGAGAACTCGAAAGCTGCATACATAGTAAGAGAACTACGCAAAAAACTACGAGGAACGTGCACTGACCAGTATAGAAGCTGGAGCAGTAGACAAGGATGAATAGAGCTAGCACGGCTAAGGAGCACCAGGACTCACCCTGCGTAAGCCGGGATTTCTCGCGCGACCGTGACCCAATACCCGCGCATAATGCCTTTCCGGAAGCCCCAATCCTTCCACATCTCGCTCACAACTGCGCGCAGCTTCTTGTCGCCGGGCTGGCCGTACTGACCCTGCATGCGCACCTTGAACATCTCGACTATGACACGACGTCAGTCAAATCGCGTTCAAATCTCGCGCGGGCCAACAAACCTGGACTTGCGAGAACAGCGTTGATTGCGCCAGCAAGCGCGCCTGCTGTTGCAGTTTCTTTGAGAGATAACTGGCCGAAGGGCGAGATGAGCCGCTTGGAGGCACCATACGCGGCGAAAAGGAGCGAGTTCACGCCGGCGATACCCAGCAAAGGGCTCAGCATTCCTGGGAAAACTATGCGAATGGTATTGGACGCGCATGTACGTATGACGTACCTTTGTATAGAGCGAAGAATCCCTCGTTCCGCAACGTCTGCGTAAGAATGTCCATCGGGCCTTTCTACACACCCATCCTCAGTCGAGTTGCGCTCTCCAGACTCCTGCTCCGCGCGTACTCACGAACATTCCCTCTGCATAGCGCATGACGGGACGTATTAGTACTCATCGTCTCGAGCCAATCATTGCAGAACGGACTCAACTGGGAGCGATCTGAGCCCGGGTCTTGACAGTATCTAGCGGGTGGCCGACGACGACCTGCGCGGCACCGCCGACACTTCCCGCGATGAGCTCGTTGATCGTAGACTTGTTCATAGCGTCACAGAGTGCGAGCAAGGCGGCAGCAAGAGACGATGAGAGCCTAGGGAGCGAGCAGGCCGCGCCGCACGGCGTGCACGATTGCGCGATCGTGCGACACGCCATATACCCGAAGTGGCTGTGTCCCGCCAATGCGCGCACATTGCACTTGGATTTTTGGAGTTAAGTATTCTGGTTGGTCCTAGTTGGTCCTAGGCTTCAAGCTCCAGGCCGTAGTCATCGCACCTCGATGTCTACTTCTCGGTCCCGGTCTGCGATCTCATCAATGAGGCAGTACTCAAGGAACATTCAGGACGCTCTTCGTCGTCAAGGTCTTCCCGAGCGTCTGCGCGTAAACCACGGCGGTACTTACATCCCATGGCTGTCATTATACATGACGCTGTGTAGTGCAAGATGACATATAGGTCAATAGACGCGATGCCCAAAGACCCAACGAATCTTGAGAAGAACTTACCACAGTGAGCCCATACCGCTCAATCTACTCAACGTGGACACAAGCAGTTGTTCATGTCATCCTATAGGTCCATCGCTGCGCTGCTCGTCCGGACCCTCTACGGTTTCGACGTACAAGACAGACACGACAGGATGCCCAAGCTCCCACGGGACTGTATTGATGGAACGCGCGAGCTCCGCATCTCAGGCTGTTTCCTTATGAACTTCCTTCCCATCCTGCGCCTCGCGCCATCGTTCGTCCTCTTTCAGCGCAAGCTCGCGAGATGGTGCCTGGTGAACATCTGGTTGACGAAATGGTTCTCAAATTGGGGAGAACGCGACGCATACCCTTGTATGATCGGCGAAGACATCGCGGTTTTTACTGGTGAGAGCAAAGATGAAGACATGGTGACCGGTGCAGGACACACCGCCAGGAGCATCGCGCTGGATGCACTCAATGGCAAGTGTTGTGTTTTGTAGCCTTCGGCAGCATACATGGCCGTGCCGTTAGTTAACGCGGCAGGGACGGACATGGTATGCCTTTGTTGCTCATGCGTTTCAGCCAGATGCCCATCCTTTCGGTTACAGACCATGTCTATCCTCCAAATCATCATCTTCGCCATGTCCCTCAACCCCCCTATTCAAGCCCAAGTGCAGGCAGAGCGGGACGCAATTGTCGGTCCCGACCGACTCCCTGACTTCAGCGACCGCGAGTCCCCCGTGTACCTCGACGCAATCATCAAAAGGGCGATGCGCTGGATTCCGTCTTAACCGCTTGAGCTCACGCGCTGCACGCGGGAGGACGACATCGTGAACGAGTAAAGCATAAATTCAGGCACGGTCCTTCTGGGAAAACACCTAGTACGTCTTTAATCTCCGTATGAGCGCATATGTATCATGATTCCGATAACCCGGCAAAGGGCATGCGATTCAGCGGTGTGCGAAGACCCAGAGACGTCCCCCCTATCGGTTCCTCCGCGACGGAAAGCCCAACCGACACGCACGGGGAGTAACCTACAACGGCGGTTATAACCCGCAGGGGGATCGGGCCATGATGGTTTTAAACCTCCCTTTCCCCCTCCACGTGATGCCTGATTGTCCTTCAGTTTGAAACCGCCGTTGTGGTCTCTACGCCTCAAGTCACCAAGGACGGAGGTCATTGCGTCAGCATTTGTATATGGCATCTCAAAGGGAAGGCCGCCGTTCGGAAGCCAGAAGTCATTAGAGAACAGAGAAGCGGGTCCTAAAGCTAATCACTTGCCATCTGGAGCGGGTCTACAATCAATGTAATGGATCGCCTGTAACAGGATAGATCAGCAGCCCGACTCGTCTCACGGCCGCCTGACTCGAGGCCGCGCCCATGCCCGAAACCCGTTGCTCAGAGACGTTGTGGTCAATCTATCTGGCTACGGCCACTAACCCCAATACCTCTAGCAGCCACCGCGATGTAAATCTGGTAAGGCAGGAAACCCGAAACGAAATTGTCGACGTTCTCATTACCACTTTATCACATCTGGCAGAATCTCCAAGGTACCCCCGAGGTTGTTTAGGATCTGGCCGGATCTAGAAATCACCCCTACTCGTATATCGTTTACTCTATGTACCTTGACCTCACTTGTCATGGAACGCACATCGGCGAGCGGGACACATTTGACAGGTACGTATCTTCTAAGTGTTCCCACCGAGAAGCTGCTGTATAAGCAGGTGACCGGCGACATCTATAGACAAATTCTAGCATTTTCTCCTGCAAACCCGCGTATGTCCTCGATCCCCAAGAGGCTGAGTTTGCCCACGAACTTAAGGAGGTCGAACGGGTCGTACACAAACCAGCACAACGTCCATGTTAGACGGGCTCTCAATATGCTTTCGAAGATGAGCTTCTCACTCAAATGCTTCTGTCTGCGGCGGATAGTACTGTACCGCAGTCGAGTCTTCCTTACCCTTGTTTGTTCCACCCGTGAGGGCCCTGCGGTAAGGCCTTGACTGCGACACCCATTACAGGAAGTCGGATATCTGTAGCTTGTTCTGGGCGCCGCAGATTGATGCCGGGAGTGCACCCGGTGGATGAGTATAAAGCTTGTACTCGCCCCCACTTTGCTTTCGTTACCGTCGCACTACTAACAACTATCCGCTTCAACCATGACTACTATCGCTGCACCAGTCCTCTTCAAGATCCCCCTTCTACTCTTGACAGCTTATGCCAACTTGATCACTTTCACGCCACCGAACCCTCGTACCCCCCCGGAGGAGCAGTCCAAATACTCCCGCGCGAAGTACATAGTGCAGCAGGTCCGCCCGCCGTGGGTGCGTGCCGTGGAAAAGGTACATACATCTATGGACCATCCAACCACTACTGTGCGCTAACCACACCGTCGCAGACCTTGACGCAAAGCTTCATACTCTTCGAGGTAGTCACCATACTCGCTACATACCTCCCTCCACCCTACGCCGAGCGTGTTTTCTCCACACTCGCCTGGCGTCCAGCAGACTCCGCGCTGGGAGTGCGGCTCACGTCTACCTTCCTGGTCGGCACCTTCCTCTGCATCGTCGGAGGCATCATCCGTATCCTCTGCTATCGCGCCCTCGGACGCCACTTCACCTTTGAGCTTTCCATCCGCAAGAATCACAGGCTCATCACCGATGGGCCGTACTCCGTCGTCCGTCACCCAAGCTACACTGCACTCATTATGGTCACTGTTGGTACCTTGCTGTGCCTGACTAGCACTGGATCGTGGCTGGCGGAGAGTGGGATCATGAGCACCCTTATCGGAAGGTTGCTCGTCGTTGCTTGGGCTGCGGAGGTGGCTTGGATCCCTGTCGTCATGCTTATGAGGGTAGGCACGGAGGACGCGATACTGCGGGAGGAGTTCAAGGACGAGTGGTTGGCGTGGTCGCAGAGAACCCCTTACAAGCTGATACCGGGCCTGATCTAAATCATGACGACATCGACATGTACTGTACTGTAGTCATAATGCTTCCACGTGTAGACGATCTGCTTCGTACTATCTATGTCTATCCAATTGTTTGTTTACCATGATCACCGCTCGGAGCCCGCGATCCAGCAAGTATCAGATGTAGACAGTCGGATGAGGCACGACAAGCATCGAAGCCAGCAGCACTGTGCCAGATTATGTATCTCCGCAATATATTATGACGGTACTGATAGTCCTCACGGTTAGACGTTCAAGCGACTGTATGCTACTTTTTGCTACAATACCACCGCGCAATGCCTATGGCAACGAACATATCCCCGGCAGAGGCCCCTCCCCGCAGCTAATCGCTGTCGAGCACATATACGCTGCTCTTAATCCGGCTGTTTACCCCAGGCTGCATGTACATCAGCTCCCGCTGCGACAAGTCACCCTTCTTCTTTCCCTCGCCCTTCCTCCCCTTGCGAGCGCGCTTCGGTGCAACCACCTCCGGCTCGTCCACGTCCGCCATGGTGTCCACCGCGGCGACCTCCTCCACCATCTCCTCTACGTCCCGGTCGTCCGCCCTCCCACTGTCCGCATCTTTCTCCCACGACACCTCCACGTCGGGTTTTGCGTTTGAGGTTAGGTCCGCACCCGCGTCCGCCTCGTCTCGCTTACGTTTTCTACGCGATCGCTCCCGTATAGGAACTAAATTGGCCGTGTTATCCGCGACGGCGATGAGGGGGTCCTCAGGTACAGTGGCGGCACTCGCAGTCTTCCCGGCGTTGGGGTTCTCCATGTTCACCCTTGTCCACAGCGCTTGCTCCTCTTCCGCGTCTCGGAGGGCATCAGCTTTGTCGAGCTGCGCTTCCTCGTGAAGCTCCTCGTTCAGCAACTTCTCGTCAATGAAGTGGGGCAAGAGGTCATCGTCGGTAGGGCGCTCGACATCGGTGAGGAGAACGCTGGAAGAAGGCCAAGGCATGTAGACAGAGGGGTCGATAGCCATAGATGGATCCACAGAAGGGGGCCCAGAGGATGGCGGGTTCAGGAAAGGAGGGAAGATCGTGCGAAGGAGCGACAAAGGTTCCAGCGGGAGTCCTTCAGGATCAGGATCGCCGCTCTCCTCCTCTGCCGCATCTGCGCCGCCCTTATGACGGCGCGAGACAGGGGATAGCGCATCTGCAGTGTCTTGCTCCAGCTCCTCGACATCCCCTTCTTCCTCATCGCTATCGAGGTCGAGCTCGCTGAGCAGACTCGCGAAATGTGTGCGCTTATTCAACGACTCCGCACCGTAGAGCATGAGCGCCTGTCTCACGTCTGCCGTAGAGATCACCTAGAGGAAGCGAATTCTGGTGAGTAACGCCGCGAGAGCGAGCTGTAATCTACGCCAACCTGGTTCTCCCTCAGACGCCAAGCTTTGGTCTGCAACTTGGCCACTCGCTCCTGCTCCCTCCAGACGATGGCGCGCGACATGACCTCAGCGACGAAGTGTACAACGAGACTGCGTAGCATGCGAAGGGTTTCCCCCGAGATGCTGGACACGACGGACTCGGAGACGTCGTGAAGTTCATTGTACGTGCTACAAAGAGCCATATTAGACTAAGTCAACCTAGGAGGCTATTCCAAACGTACCGCATCAGCTTCGAGATAGCCTGAAGGTGGAACAGGTCAAGGCCTTCTTGGCGGAGCCATCGCACATCAACGCCACTGGAAATGAATTCGAGCTGACGCTTGTCGGGCTGGGTCTTCCTTGACGTGCTAGCATACCGGGCTCCCACAGGGTCGCCGGGAGGCGCAGGAGGTGAACTCGACTGGATTGTATCTCCTGGCGCACTTAGCCCAGATGCAGTGCTTGTCACCGCCTGTGCACGGAGATCTTCTGTTGACGGGGCGGAAGATAGAGTTTTCTTCGGCTTCCTCCCGGGTTTCAGTCGCTCTGCGGCTTCGACCAGCACTCCACCAGTGGCTTGAGCGCGCTTCCTACGCATGTAGAGCCTCTTCTGGTAGCGCCTCCTGGCGCGTGGGGACATCTGGGAGGGGTCCTCGATCGAGTCTTCCGTCGTCCCGACGGACGGCGCTACTGTGGTCGGTGTAGTATTCAGCGAAAATTGAGGGGATGCAGGAAGAGAAGCCAGGAGAGCTGGAGGTGTCGAATGACTGACAGGGTGTGATATGAGCATTGGCAGAGCTATAACGGAGGAAGGCTGGACGGCGGGGGAGATGTTCTGCACGGAACCATATTCTGGCGTCGGGTTAAAAGTATACGTCGGTTTAGGACGTGAGATCTCGAGGAGTGCAGGATCAATGAGCTGGTCATGTATACCAACTGCAAGCTCGCCGACAGAGGGCTGCACAGGGACCTGCTCCGGCATATCCAATATCTCCGGTACGGGCGAAGGCTCTACTCCCGAGTTGTATTCACTAGCCTCTCCGACCACGCCGCGGCCCTCTTCCTCGTCTCTCAGCATCCTGTCAAGGGTAGCTAAGCCAACGCGGTTCAGGGACGAGAGCATATCCTCGCGTTCCCATTCAGATTTCTTCTGCGCCAGCCACCTCTCGAACTGCTCGCGCCTAGCCTTCTCCCCTACTCTGTCGCGTTCCGCTGAAGCGGTGCGTCCGCCGCGCCAAGGGGCGCGAATGGTCGTCTTGCGGGCGTGGACTTCTTCCTCGCGCTCTTGTACAACTGCTTCTTGATCCAAAGTCGGCTGGTAGGCAATCATGGCATCCGCCATGCGTTCCTCGAACGCGATCCATTCCTCGGAGACCTCGAGAGCAGACGGGAGCTCGTCGCGGGGGGTTTTGATATCCGGGACGCGGTGGTACTCGTTGACGTACGTCGTACCTCCGGACAATTCCTGTTCGGCCAGCTCAAGGATTGAGAGATAGACGCAGACATCCGGTACGGTCTTGGTCTTCACTTCTTCCGCGATCAGGTCAGGCCTGAGGCGAGAGTGCACCACGAGGCCCCGAAAGAACGCATCCTTCTCCGCGCTAGTCCAGTAGGCTCTAGGGGCAAAGTACGATGGTGGTAGAGGGTCGTCGCCAGTCCTGCCGATGAGGTGCGCGCGGAAGTCGTCGACACTCTCAGAGAAAAAAGCAAGATAGGCCGGGTCGATTTCTGCAGGAGGTTCCTCGTCTTCAGAATTGGGCATGGGAAGTGAGAGATAGCGAATGGAACATCGCTCCTGCTCTCAGGGAGAGTACGAGCAGCAGAGCGAGTTGCGACGGAGAGCGTCAGGGTCGCGGACGGAGCAGACACTGGACAGGCAGGCCGCAGAAGCAAGGGCTCGTGTGAAGAGTCTGTGAAGAGTCTCGTACATAAGCGCTCTTCAGGACGCCCGCAGCCGTTCGACCGTCTGGATGAGCTCGAGACGCGTCCAAGACGCACTAAGTTAAAGTATCCTGTCCCCTTCCCCTTCGCCAGAAGATTGGAACCTGTCATGATAGGTCCAGCTATAGAGCGTATTCAGCGCATGTAGAGAACCTGTCCTTGTAAGGGTACCCTGCGGGGTAAGTTACAGAGCGCATATGATGTACCGCTGGATACATTCCTTTGACACAATGAGATACTGCACGGATCAGGGAGACAGCGACAGCAATCGATAAGTTTAAAGCGTTTCCATTCGCTCCACTCTTTGTAGGCCGTCAAAGGTAGTTGGACGACAAAGGAGCAGGTGCCACCGCTAGGGCCAAGCGCCAGCGTATAATACGAAGCCCACGCGAGCGGGGAATTGCAACCCTTGCCCTCTGTACATACCACACCTCCGTCCTCTTCTCATCAACTGATCTTGTATCCATATTCCTCCACGTGCCGACCACAACTACAACCACTCTTCTGTCCAGCATCATGAGTACATTCTCTCGGGTCGTCTCGCGCCCAACCAACAAGGAACAGCTGAAGCCTTTCGCGTTCACCAAACCCACCTTCACAACAACAACACACACAGGCCTGGGCATATGGCAGCCTAGCTATGCTGACCGTATCACTCCGAAACTGTACAAACCTGTGAGTCCTCCCTTCAGACAGTGTGACGGTGGTTACTCACCTGTAGCTAGTTTGTTGGCGGGGATTTCCACACAGACACGCTTTTCAATCCTGTCTGGAGTCAAGGTGTTTACGCCGACAGTCTCATGCAGACGCGACCGACTGGTGTGAGCGTACCGCCCAATACGGCTTACGGTACTACCCCCAGCCCACCATCTTTGCCGCAAGACGACTCCTCAACGGAGTACTCGTTCCTGTCCTCATCTTCCCCGGAGGCCGACTCACCGCCCCCAACTGCCTTCTCAACCATCGCCGTCTTGGGTTCGCCTGACATGGACGGCGCCTTCGAGGACGACTACGATCGCCCGGAGGCCGACCCCAACTTCATCCGGAGGCTGCTCAGGCGCAGCAAGTCCCTTCGCCGCCAAGTTCGCATGCGCGACGGCGACTTCCGCGACTCTGATGAAGAAGACGACTACAGTGTGACGGCCGAGTGGATCCCGGTCGTCCGCCCCGAGATGCCCAAGAGGCGCGTCCCGACCCAGGGGGTACCCCGTCAGATCGCCTACGACGCACGTTCCGACACCACCCCCTCGCGCCTGAGCCGACGTGTGAGGGTCCCTGCCCCAATCGACACCTCCGGCCTGCGTGTGGCGATCGCGGCGAAGATCCTCCGCGACGAGTATGAGCTCGAAGTCGGGGACGTCGACGGCTCCGAGCTCACGTCGAGCAGCGAGTCTGGCTTCGACGGGGATGATGAGCACGACGAGCTACGACGGGCGGCACAGACTCCTGAGGATACAGCCGGCAGCGTCGCGTCCTCCTGCGATAGACCGAAGAAGTCATACGCAGCGGTCGTCGCCTCCTCTCCACCGCGCGCGAACACCCCGCAGTCGAATACGTTGGTGCCTCAGGCGGTGCATGCTGCGCCTATGTTTGGCTCGAAGGAGCGGGACGTCGCCGGGGGGTTCGAGTGGCAGCCCTTCGTGGAGCCTTTGGATGTGTAGGGGAATCGTGGTCATGGACTCGTGGATGTCGATGTGGAACGTCTATTTGAGATGTGAGATTAATGTGGTCGCTCTCACCGTGCACTGTATCATAGTCTGTTTTATCTGGCTTTGGCTATCAATGAAGTTGCATTTGCCTGTTTGGTTCCTACTTCGGCATTACGAAATAGTGGTCGCGACGCCATGGACAAAGTCGACGGCTCGCGAAGGTCGAGGTCGTATACATATGCATGTACCCAAGAGCTACGATAGCTGCGAAGAACTCACCTCTTACGGGGCAATACGACAATGATAGTTCATAATCTATATAGACCCGTGCAATTGCAAAGAGATAGCTGGGCCTAGTAGAGCCTGTGAGTTCAAATCCGTTTTTACATACACGCAGCTGCAGGAGTGTGCGCTCGGCGACGTACAAGCCACGAGGTACACCTGCATTAAGTGGGGCTTCTGACACGCTGTTGGCATTAACACACCGCTACAAGTGAAGTCCCAGTTGAACTACCTGAAAGTCAGCAAGCCAAGCGCGATCAAGTTTCTCGAGTACAAACGTATATGAACACAACACTTACATCAAGCTACAGTGAGCATACTACCGTACTTCCCATGTTTTACTCAGGATCGACTTCCGCAGGAACAGGTTTGGATTTGAGAAGGTTTTTTGCTCATCGGGGTCGACCGGAGGTGGGAGCGTCCTCTCAAGCCGCATGCAGCCCAACGCCGGGCGCTAGCGCTGACAAGGCAGGCGCTTACTCTAAGTCAACGCGCACTGAGGTTGCTTGCTCCCTAACCTCCATCCGCTTGCACCAGCTTCTTCTGTCTCGCCTCCCATCCTTCACCATGGCCGCGAACAACAAGCCAAACAAGCTGGCTTTTTTGTCGATGCCAGCGCCGGCCTCGTACGTCGCCGGTCTTGGTCGAGGGTAAGTGGAGTTAATTATATCCCGTAACTGTAGCTGATGGTAGAGGTCCCTCAGTGCCTCGGGCTTCACCACTCGTTCCGATATTGGACCCGCGCGTGAAGGTCCTTCTGCTGAAGCAATTGCGTAAGTCTTGCTCTACTGGCTCATCTCGCTCGACGGAGCTGATTATGTTTGCAGAGAGGCTCAAGCAAGGCGAGGCGAGGAAGCGGAAGTGGACCCGGACCAGTTTCAAGATCCAGATAACGAATATGGTCTCTTCGCTGGGACTACATATGAGGCGGATGATGAGGAGGCGGACAAGATATATGAAATGGTGGATAAGAACATGGACGCAAGGAGACGGGCTCGGAGGTTCGTAGCTTGCCACCAACGTCTGATGCTAAAACTGACTTCGTCAATTGACTCATTCAGGGAAGCACGCGAGAACGAGGAGCTGGCCAAGCTCCGAGCTGAGCGTCCCAAGATCCAGCAGCAGTTCGCGGACCTCAAGCGCGGACTGGCCCAGGTCACGGACGAAGAATGGGAGGGCATTCCTGAGGTGGGCAATCTTACGAGGAAAAAGCGTAAAAGGGACGAGAGGTCATTCGTTGTATCCGACAGCGTCATTGTCGGAGACAGGGCTAGGAATGAGTACGAGACGTCGTTGGATGCTCGCCAGCAAGCGGTGCGTCTCTGTTCCCTCCTCATCGTATGGGAGGTTCACTGACGTGCGGTATCTAGACTGGCGGTTTTGAGACCCCTGCCGACGCTGGTACTTTGACCAACTTCGCGGAGATGAGCCAAGCTCGTGACAAGATTCTCTCCCTTAAGCTCGACCAGGTAAGTTCAAGCCCTATGCTCTGCTCGGATAAGTTTTCACCTCTGGCGTTTAGGTATCCGGTACCGCTACTTCTGGTTTACAAACGTCCATTGACCCGAAAGGCTACCTCACCTCGCTTGATAGCGTTGTCATCAAATCCGACGCGGAGATTGGCGACATAAAGCGCGCTCGTATGCTTTTCGACTCGCTTGTCAAGTCGAACCCCAAGCACGCGCCTGGATGGATCGCTGCCGCTCGTTTGGAGGAGCATGCCGGACGAATGGTCGCTGCGCGGAAGATCATCAAGCAGGGCTGCGAACAATGTCCAAAGAGTGAAGACATCTGGCTAGAGGCAGCGCGGTTGCATGTGAGTTCCGCAATGTCCGCCTCCATGTCTCGATGTACTCACACACCCCTTGACAGAACAACGATGACGCGAAAGTCATTCTAGCAAGCGCAGTGCAGCACGTGGGCCAGAGTGTCAGGATTTGGATGGCTGCGGCGGACCTGGAGCACGACGTCAAAGCCAAGAAGCGTGTCCTCCGGAAAGGTATGGATTACAATCTGCTGCATACGATCAGATAACTAATCTTGCCCGGCGTTG
This sequence comes from Dichomitus squalens LYAD-421 SS1, assembly GCF_000275845.1. Taxonomy (NCBI): domain Eukaryota; kingdom Fungi; phylum Basidiomycota; class Agaricomycetes; order Polyporales; family Polyporaceae; genus Dichomitus; species Dichomitus squalens. Next base: position 580,265 of record NW_006766889.1, read on the forward strand.
CTAGCTCTCGAGCACATTCCGAACTCGGTACGCTTGTGGAAGGAAACCGTCAACCTCGAGTCTTCTGCACAGGATGCCCGCATTCTCTTGTCTCGCGCTGTCGAAGTCATCCCTCAGTCGGTCGAGCTCTGGCTTGCGCTTGCACGCCTCGAGACTCCCGACAAGGCCAAGGCCGTTCTCAATAAGGCCCGCAAAGCTGTTCCTACCAGTCACGAGATTTGGATTGCAGCCGGACGGCTCCTCGAGCAGGAAGCCTATGCTACTGAGAAATCAGAAGAGCAACGCGACAAGGAGCTTTCTGCGGTCGACAAGACTATCGAGGCTGGTGTGCGCGAGCTTCGCCGCCATCAGGTCCTCCTTACGCGTGAGCAGTGGCTCAAGGAAGCCGAACGGTGCGAGAACGAGGGCGCGATCCGGACGTGCGAGGCGATCATCAAGGCCACGGTCGCCATGGATGTCGAGGAAGAGGACCGCCTAGACACTTGGACCAGCGACGCCGAGGCGGCGGAGGCCAAGGGCAATGTCGGAGTCGCTCGGGCCATTCTCGCCTACGCTCTTCGCGTGTTTCCGGACAAGAAGAGTTTGTGGCGGAAGGCCGCCGATCTGGAGAAGGCACATGGCACCAAGGAATCGTTGAACGCCATCCTGGAGCGTGCCGTCCACCATTGCCCGCAGGCCGAGGTTCTGTGGCTCATGTGGGCCAAGGAAAAGTGGCTGGCTGGAGATGTGCCTGCTGCCCGCGAGGTACTCGAGCGTGCCTTCGTGGCAAACTCGGAGAGCGAGCAGATCTGGCTTGCCGCCGTCAAGCTGGAAGCGGAGAATGGCGAGCTTGGCGTCGCGAAAGAGCTTCTCGTTCGCGCCCGAACGGTTGCGGACACTCAAAGGGTATGTAGTCGTGGGCGCCTGCCAATGGATGTAATACTCATAGTAGCCCCACAGATCTGGATGAAGTCGGCTGTGTTCGAACGCCAGCAAGGGCAGCTCGACAATGCGCTCGAGACGCTTGTCACGGCGATCAAGAAGTACCCCAAGTTCGCCAAGCTCTACATGATCCAAGGGCAGATCCACCAGCAGCGGAAGGACTTCGCCGCAGCGCGTGCATCGTATGCTGCGGGCATCAAGGCATGCCCTAAGGACGTCAACCTCTGGATCCTCGCGAGTCGTCTAGAGGAAGCTGACAACAAGAGCATCAAGGCGCGTGCCTTGTTGGACAAGGCCCGATTGGCGAACCCTGGGAATGACGTTCTCTGGGCTGAAGCCGTAGGCGTTGAGGAACGCAGCGGTGGCACTGCGCAGGCGAAGACTGTGCTGGCTAGAGGTGCGCACGACACCCCGCTTCATCATCATAGCTCTTCGACGCTAACGGTCCGTCTAACGTTGCAGGCCTCCAGGAGTGTCCGTCTTCTGGCCTATTGTGGTCGATGGCCATCTGGTCCGAGCCTCGCCCGACGCGCAAAGCGCGCTCGGCTGACGCACTGAGGAAGGCGGGCAACGATCCATGGGTGCTCTGCAGCGTCGCGCGTCTGTTCTGGACAGAGCGCAAGATCGAGCAGGCACGTCGATGGTTTGACCGTGCCGTCGCAGCGAACGAGCAGCCGAGCGATACTTGGGGCGACATTTGGGCGTGGTGGCTCAAGTTTGAGCGTCAGCATGGCACAAAGGTTCGTCTCTCGATCTCGCTGGTTCTTAGGATGATGTGTTGCTGACAGGTGACGTTCATACTCAATAACAGGAGCAACAAGAGGAGGTCATCGAGAAGGCAGTCGCTGCAGAGCCTCGGTACGGACCGACGTGGCAGCCTATCGCCAAAGACGCTGCTAACATACACAAGAGCACAAGGGAGATCCTCGAGCTCGTGGCAGAGGCGTTGCACTAAGAGGAGTCATCCCTGCTATTAGCTGAGGTGGGCCGGAAGATCGGGGGTCGGGGTGCTCGGTCACCGACGGGATGGTTTGATTTGGTTTGTACGATTATCCTCGTGTATCTGATATTATGCTCGTTCATCGAGAAGTGTGCCGTCACCGTTCCCCAAGTGAACCGTGCATCGTGTCGTACGGCAGGTGATTGTCGGGACTAAGCCCACAGGTTCGATCGGTGCTACACAGCACAAGTGCTCGAGACATAGTTGGTGGGTATGCCAAGTGCTCTCATCTAAGTTAGTGGCTTCATCTCAAAGGTCCTGTCTTTACATTTTCTACGTTGTCTTCTGTGAATTTTGAGGGAGTCTGTGACTCAGGTCATCCCCTCACTGGCCCGATCACATCGACGTATCTCGCATAGAGGACTGCGGCTTCTGATTACAGCATCCGTCGATTGAGTCTCACAGCGCTCGAGCCGTTATGAGTGTGCTGATCTCTGCTCTTGCCACACTTTACATCCCTCCTCGAGGAAATCAGTGCATGGCATATGTCGGTGATACCTGAATATCTGTAATGCTATTGCGGGCCGGCGCCCAATGTCATTGTCACTGCAAGAATCCACCGCTGGCGCACTCAGATCAATCCCACCGATGTCTCAAGTTGGATGGAAGTGTGGCTCTGTGATTGGTAGACAATTCTGGAGGTCCTGCAGCGACTGCGCAAGTATTTTTAACACACTATGCGTTCCTGGGCTGTTTCATGGGCGATCAAGACGGCTGGGAGGATTTGTGTCGTCCACAGTATCCTGAATGCCGACTATGGAATGCAGCTCGGGAAATCCACTTGTCGAACAATCACATAACCGCCAACCTCGCGCTTATGTCCAATAAGATGAGGCCGAAAAGACGCTCTGGGCCTGTTGGTGGCCCAGAGGACCGGGTCTGATCTCTTGGCTGGTTACCAGAAGTCGGTACCGCCCCTCCCGATATGTGATCTCTTATGTAGGCCTCATTGCCTGGCTCATATATATACAGCCTCGCTGCGGTCTGGACGTGCTCTCTGTGCTCTCCCTGTCGCACTCTGGTCGAAGGAAGGCCACACGGTCTGGGATCCGCCTTTTCTCGCTTTCTGGTATACTTTGTTTCTTCTTCTCTGCGCAGGTCGCCCGCTACTTGTCTTCATGATGTCCACGTCTAGCCGGTGCTCCTCGCTCTCTCTCGCGCTCCTCGTTCTTTCCTTGGTCCAGCTCGCTTTGGCCGTCCCTCTCCCTGCTTCCGCTCCGGCGCCTATCCTGAAGAGCAGCAAGTCCTCGACGTCCACCAAGCCTAAGAAGGGCGGAATCGTGCTCCCGTTCGGACGCCAACGTAGAGAGGTCAAAAGACAGGACCAGAACGGAGATGTACTCGGTGGGGAAGTCGGTCTCGGTGACAATTCAGACCTGTAAGTCACAAGCGTACGACGTCTGTCGACGCCCGAGACCGATGCATGTCTAGTTTCTACACCGTTGCCGTGACAGTCGGTGACTCCACTACTGCTGTCAACCTCGGTCAGTACTATTCATATCCTCCAAGCAGGTGAAAGGCCAGGAGGACGCATGTCTGACATGTGCGCACCCGCAGACACCGGATCGAGCGACCTATGGGTCATGTCTAGTGCTTGCAAGACCACCCAATGCCAGCGTTCTACCGCGCAACCTTACGATCAAAAGACATTCAAGTCCTTAGGCAACACCGTTCAGCTGCAGTATGGCGACTCCACCAGTGGCACGCACGCGTCCGGACCCGTTGGTACCGACACCGTCACGCTCGCTGCGTTGACCATGCAAAACCAGCCGCTGGCTGCAATCGACGACACTGACAACTCTGCCGTCTCGAACGGGGGCGCTGGTATCCTCGGCCTCGGCTTCCCTGCTCAAAGGTAGCGATCCCAGTTGTTTCGTTGTCCATTCGTGTCTGACGTGCGGTCAGCTTCGTGCAAGCTTCTGCAATCAACGCGGTAGTACGTACCTAGAACTCACTGGGATCACATCTGGTGCTCATCTGTACCCATCTCCCCTAGTTCCACAACCCTTCCGGTACCGACACGTTCATCTCTCAGGTCGCCACGTATGGGCCGATTGTGTCGCGTCTGATCGAGGCGGACATGATTGATGATCCCTTGTTCTCGGTATGTTGTAATGATCTGTAGCCCAGGATAATATGCGCTCATACCTCCTTTCAAGATCACCCTTCAGCGAGACACGATCGATGTTTCCGGCCAGGGCCAGATCACCATTGGACAGCTCCCGGATGGCATCGACGAGTCCAACATCACATGGGTCCCAGTGCGCCTCTATGCCGCTTCCGAAGGTGGTCTTACTCCGCCGACGTTCGCTCCCAACGAGGTTTACCCCTTGTGCGTCCAGCTGCAGTCTGTTATGTCATTTTGTACTAAGTCAGCCCTCCTACAGGCGATGGGAGGTGCCGATCGACGCTGTGTTCCTCGATGGCCAGAAGCTGGCAAGCTCGACTCAGGCCGGGGCCGGCCTCAACACGTCCGAAGTGTCTGCCCTCATTGATACTGGTAACTCTCTCATCCGGGGTCCCCAAGACGTAGTCAACAACATCATGTCCACCGTCTCCCCCGCGTTCGCCGCGAACAGCAACGCTCAACCGACCCTCCCGTGCGACCAGCCGCACACGCTCGCGTTCCAGATCGGGGGCAAGCTGTTCCCCGTCGACCCGCGCGACTTCACGTCGCAGAACAAGAAGGGCGACGCGACGAACTGCATCGCAAACAATGTCGTCGGCACGGACGCGCCCTCCACCGGTGCGCTCTTCAGCTGGAGCCTCGGCGACCCGTTCTTGAAGAGCAACATGGTCATCTTCTACTACGGCAACCTGACGCACCCGTCTGTCGACCCCCCGCGCGTCGGGTTCATCTCGCTCGTGCCGGACAACGCCGACCAGCTGTTCACCCAGGCGGTCAACGATGCACAGAAGGATGGTTCCTTCGAGTGTAAGCATCGCATGCCTCTTGTGCTCCACTTCACTAAGCTGAATATCGCGTTCTCCAGCCAAGGCGGATGTGGCACCCACTGCGAGCACTCTGATCACCGAGGGCGCCTCCTCGACGTCCAGCGCGAGTCAAACCAGCATTGCGAACGGCGCGGCTTCGACGCCTGCATCAAACCCCTCTTCTCAACCCATCACCACGATCACCTCGACTGCCTCCACCGCGACGTCGACGCGGTCGTCGGACTCGAAGAACTCGGCCGCAGCGTCGCTCCGCGTCCCAAGCGGTGGTGCGTGGCCGTCGGTGGTGTTCGTCACGCTCTCTCTGTTATCTTCGCTTTGCATTCTGTGAATGGCTTTCCTTTGAGTTATTATTGGTTTGGCTTGTGTTTGGTTGTGAGATCCGGGACTTTCATACATTCATTGCTATTGCTCACGCGCACGCGCACACTGCTCCACACCCGCACGCACTCGCTCCGTACACCGCATAGTACGCTGCTGCATATCAATCCCGTACGCATACGTATTCCCGGACACTCATGGACACTGTGCTGCATACTGCTGCTATTTGTACTGCATACCTTTAGTGGGAAAAGGCGTCCTTGATCCTAATATTCTGCGCAAGTTGGCTTTGCGTGTCGTGCCGACACGGTTTGATCCCAGCGGTAATTCTTGGTTGAGAAACCATCCGAACCCATCTCACAGGAGAGTCGACGCTTGAGTGAGCCCTGCTACATCAATTCCGCCGTCGTGAATAAGCATGGTTGTCTCTGGATAGTTCTATTACTCCTAGGCCTCGACGTCAACTTCCTCGAATTCGAACTTCAGCTTGTTCAATCCCGGCCGCGGCTTGACGAGACGTGACGGAGCTCCATCTGTCACGGCTACTGATACGTGCGTCACGATTAATGCCAGACGCGTCGCGTTCAACTTGAAGTCGGTTGTACGTGTTTAAACTTTATGCTTCTTACCACCAGAAGATAAGGGCAGTGGCGAGGACCTACGAGGCTGCGATTCTACCCGCGAGGTCCTGCACTTAGCTGACGTCGCCTGGACTCATAACGCCAAGCTCACAGTCATGACGACGGGCGTGCCTATGGGCCACCAAAGTTTCTACCGTAATGAGGACTACGACTCGCAGACGAGTCAAACACATCGTGCGCTGCGCGTCCTCGAGGTTTTCATGCGTGTTTGCGAATATGCAGACGAACGGACACTGGCTCGCCTTGCGCGCACGTGCAGGCACTTCTGCGAACCGGCGACTCAGGAACTCTGGCGGGTACTACCGAACTTGACTCCTCTCGTCAGGTGTTTTCCGCGCGACTCCTGGACAATCGAGGGGAGTAGTATAGTATGTGCGTCATCACTCTCTTTCCGGCGTCCACTGACCTAGCCTTCTCTTACCATAGCGATTCACTCGGGCCTTGCTCCCGGCGGACTGGCTCACGTTTTACAAGTACGCATGGCTGGTGCGCAGGCTAGGGTACACCAACGCTTCGCGAGCACTGACGCTCTCAACGTCGGACAACGTGCTACAAACACTCTGCGCATACAGGCCTATGCTTGTGTTGCTCCCGAATATCCGAATTCTTTCTTGGTTCGGTCTCAAGCTCGCAAATCGATGGTTGCCGCCGTTGCTATCGCTGCTGGGAGACAAACTAACCAGAGTCTCCCTCTGCATCTTGCCTGTTCGCAACCAGACAGATGGCCAGATTGTATTGCGAGACGCGTTTGCACTCCTGAAGGCCAAGGGCCTGCCGCTGACATCGCTCGACGTCGATCTGATTCACGACCGCCACAACATCCACCCTACGACGTCGGCGGCGTTATCCACACTTGCAACCTCACTGTCTCACTTGGTGTCCTTCGAATGCTCCGACATTCCACTTACCCCGAATGCAATCGAGTACCTCCTTGATCTTGGTACGCTTGAACGCCTTCACGTGCGCCTCCCCGAGAGTACTCTTTGGCCGACCCCGACTGTCGGCGCTGGACGCTCCTCACCAATTTGCTCCTTGAAGATCATTATGCTCTTCTGCACGCCTTCCGCCTACAACTCGTTCACTCGCGCCGTTAGACTCCCAAGTCTCCGAAGGCTTGTCATGTTCAATGACGGCGTCCCCCGCGCCGAAGACTTCCCTGAATTCTTCAAATCCATTCGTCGACAGTGCGACCCAGCCATGCTCGTCGATATCGCTATCAGTACACACGACGAATGCAGTTTGGCCCAGGCTTCCCGTAGCGACGCCGTCATTCACTCTTCAGATCTTCACCCGCTCTTCGACTTCGAACACCTGACTGCCTTCCACCTCGACATGCAGTGCAGACACGATCTCGACGACCAGCTCTTCCTCGACATGGCCAAAGCGTGGCCTGAGCTCAAACAACTCGACGTCGCCATCTCGGAATACTCCGCCTACGACCAGATGCCTTCTCTCAAAGCCCTCACGAGCCTTGCCCTGCACTGCTCCCACCTAGAGACGCTGGGCGTGCACTTCGACGCCGCGTCCTGGCACTCGGACAGCGACTGGGAACCGTCGGACGTGCCCCCGGAGCGCTTCTTCGGCGAGCTTGCGCACAGATCGAGCGGGTCGCGTGTGTACTCCCTCAACGTCGGTATGTCTCCCGTCGAGGGCGGGCATCATGTCGCGCTCTTTCTGGCGCGTACGTTTCCGCAGCTCTGCGAGTTGCATACGGTGTTCGAGCCGACTTTTCCCGACGACGATGAGGACCCGCGGAGGGAGGTTATCCGGAAGCGGTGGGAGGAGGTAGCCCGGTACGTTCCGCTGTTCGCCTGCATAAGGCAGGACGAGCGGCGGAGGTTAGAAGACGAAGACGACGAGGACGACGAGGACGATGGGGAAGGCGCCGACGACGCCGATAGCGCCATAGATGAAGACGACGAGGAAGCGTAAGGGATTTGTGCCTGCATGAAAGTCACAGTACCTGGAGGGTAGGCTGATCCTGCCGACCATGCTGCTTCTCAGATGACGGCTCTGTCAGTCGCCTTCGGATGAAATAAAGTTGAAGTCCTGTGCTCTCTATACGTTGGCACGGCAGCTGCTGCACCCTAACAAGAATCCCGCGATCTCTAATATATCATTTGTACATCACAACATAATGTCTACAGAAGTAAGGTAGAAGCGTAAGTCGCAGTACCTCGCCGCCGACCTGACGGATCCAGCGCTGCTTGGCAGGCTGAGTAGACGTGTCCAGTTGGGGCAGCCATTGACCGGACACTCATAGCTGCAGCTTGAGTTCCTCGCCAGCGTCGACTGCTCCGTACTTCTCGAATGCAGCCAAGAGCCTCTTCCAGCGACCGCCATCCCATGCAGCTATATCTTTCCACTCTTGGCTGTCCTCCCCAAGGCCCTTCCTGAAGCAGCCAAAGAAGGCGGTCACGATAACGTCGGCATACGTTACGCCGGCATTATCCCCCAAGACGAAGGTCTTGTCCTTGTTCCCATCGGCCTCGTACCATGCGGCGACTTTGCTCGCATCGTTTCGCACTTTGGCCCAGTGATTTGCGCGTTTCTCTGATCCCAGAGGGGCAAGATCCTCCATTGTGGTACCAAATGTCGCCTCGCGCGCCCGGCGGAAGTAAGACTGGCTGCGAGGCGGAAGAATGTCGAACACGGCGAGGTTCATGACTGGGACGAGGTCGGGGCGGTGAAAAGCTCCCCAGAACGCGTCTTCAAAAGCAGCAGTGAAGACGTCCAACTCCGCAGGAATGAGCTTGTGGGTGTCTGGGTACGTCTTGTCCAGGTAACGTGCGATCTTCCCGGAGTCGGAGACGGCTGTCTTCGTATTGGGGTCGTAGATCATCGGAAGCGTATACAGAGGAGCACCGTCGGCGCCTGTGCCGGTGGGGGCGGCGCCGATCTGCTTTGAAAGAGGAGCGATGTCTGGGTACTCGACCCAGACTGTCTTGTAGGGAATGCCTTTGATGTTCAACGAATACCTGTGCATGTCAGTGTGATTCGATGAGACATCACAATTAGCTCCGAGACCATCGACACTCACCTCGTCCTCAAGGTGAAGGGCGACCACGTTCCTATATTCTCTATGCTGGGAAGGTCGTAGAAAATGATCGGCTCGGACATTTCGCCTTGGAATTCGGGTGCTTGAGACTATACGGCCTCACTATGTGAAGGTTGTATAATTCAGTACTGACACAGGGTTCCAGCACAGCGACGGCAATGCAAACCGGCGTATATGGCTAAACTACTCACCTTTGGATGGCGAGTATCCTAAGGGGGATCCGGCCATGACGACTCGCTTATATAGTCTCCTTTCCCCCCTTTACGTGATGCCTTGACACCTGACTGAGAGCCGTCTCCGGAGTCGCCTGCGCTTACTGAGCTGCGCCTCCTCCCCACATGGATGGGCTTCCCGCGCCGGCAGTGCCCGCCTCCCACCTTGTCCGCCTACTGCTCTCCCCTTCCGGTCGCTATTGCGTCGCCTGCCATAAAATGTCTGTGTACTACATACTATTCGCTTTCGTCTCTGCCTCTTCCGGGAGATCATAGTGTGTCGTGCTCGCTTCCATCCCCGCCGAACATCGACCCGCTGCGGTGCTGACCAAGGTATGACTAAGTTATCTAGTACAGTCATCAACCGCACCTCGAGACAGTGATTTACTGTTAAGTTGCCATCGCTGATTTGCTCCCTACCTTTGCAGTCCAAATCAACGAATACAGTCATATCAACTATTCAAGTAAACATCAAATACCAATCGTTGTGGTAAGCCGACCATACGTCGAAGCAGGAGGATAGAGAGGAAGAGTAATCAAAGGTGGTGCAATGTCCCGGGTACAGGTCAATGACTTGCCAAAGCTCGGACTTGGAGCATCGATTGACGATCCTTCGTACTCTTGGGAACGCTGCTCCAGCATTGGTTCGTTATCACGATTTCAGATCTACATGTATGAGATCTTTGCTTCTAGATCTATAGAAAGCCGATGCAGGCAAGGGTTTCACCGCTGATTATGACAGATACATCCAACCCTTCCACACAGCCTCGACAAAATCCCTCGCCAGCGTCGCTGCTCCATATCTATCGAACGCAGCCAGGAGCTTTTCCTAGCGACCGCCATCCCCCAAAATCATATCCCTGTACTTCTTGCTATCCTTGGCCAGACACTTCTTGAACAACATGAGCATGCTCACCATTATGATGTCGGTCTACATTGTGCCGGTATCGCCCATTGGGACGGAGACCTTGTCCTTGTTATCGTCGGCCTCGGGCGATGCAATGACTTTGTTCGCATCCTTCTGCAGCTTGGCCCAGAGTTTGGGCGCGTTCTCCACCTTCGGTCCCTGCAGGGGCAAGTTCCGGCCGTGGTTGACGACATGACCACAGACTGGGACACGGCGTGCAGCGCGTCCGGATGAGCAATGAAGTGTGGAGGTTGGAAGTGTGTACGAAATTGAGTCGTCGGAGAGCTTAGCGGCAGTCGGGGCGCCCGGTTGCTGGCGAGACTCTCGGTGTCTGGATACTTGACCCAAACGATCCTGCACGGTATACCCTGGTAAATTAATCACTATGAGGGAATGTAAGGCGTGTAATCAGGAACTCTGTAAGGGGCCCTTTCCACGTCTACGGTAAAAAGGCCTTGCCGTTCTCTAGGGCGACGCTAGCGGGGAGGTCGTAGAAGACAATAGGTGCCGATATGACGCGCTGCGTGGAGTAATGGTGTATGTCCAGTGAAATTATTCCTACTGTGTTCACATTTCTCCATTGACTCGTAGTAGTGACTTGTTGAGATCGCGTTCTGGATTGTGACGACGACGGCCATAATTTGCATATTCATCGAAGCGTTACCTGACTTTGTTGAAGCGCGGGACAAGATGACTGAAGACGATCAGGACGTTCTTGCATCAAGAAGTAGCGCAATGACGGCTGGGATCTGTGACAGGTGGCACGACCGATTCGTTGCCTCCCGGATAGTATCTTGAAACTTTTCATTCTCGTCAGCACATTTTGACCTTATTAGAGTACGTTCCATCATATACTAGGCCGAAAGCATAGAGCATCCGAGAGCACAGTCCATGCAGGTCCCTCCATTACGCCCCTCCACCCTCAAGCGATACCACCCAGCAGAGATCAAGATCATCCCTATGATCTCAGTACACGTAGGGGATGATACGCCAAGGAACGAGTTTCTTATACTTCGTCCAGTCCTTGCCATACCTGGATGCGATCGATTAGGACATTCAAGTAGCGATACAGTAGCAGCAAGGCTCACTTTTTCAGGCATGCTTCGTCGTCACGTCTCTCACGATGCATAAGAAGAACGGCAAAGTAGATCACATAGAAGTATGTGATGGGCGTCTTGAAGCCGGTCGGGAGAGACCAAGCAAACGCCATGAGGAGGTCACCCCTGCAACGCATATACGTCAACGATGTTCGACAAGAAGCGAATCTTACTGAACGCACATGTAGTTCGGGTGGCGTGAGCGGCCCCACCAGCCCGAAGTAAGAAGCTTCGTGCCACGCTCGGTGGTCATGTACTGAAGGTCTAGTGACATTGATGAGATCACGTGATCGCTCCGTCGACGCGTCGACACTTACTCTTGGGGTTGCGACCATTGCGGAAATCATTCTTCTCGCCGTTCGCGACTCGGAAGATATAGTAACCAGCCAGATTCACAGCGATGATAATGGCGGTGTAGATGGGTCCGAGTTCAACCTGGTTGAAGACCAAGTAGCGGGCCTGAAGGGAATAAACGAACGGCACCCAGGCAAGATCACCAACGGCGAGCATGAAGCCAAAACCATCCGTAGTGATGTCCATGGTGGTGAAGATAGCCGGCTGATTCTCCATGTCAACCGAGCGCACTGATACGAGAGCGATGGAGAACGCACTTCGTTGTAGAGAGCATCAACGACATACCACGACTGGAACGCAAGCACTAGCCACATCGAGTCGGTGACCTTGTTGAAGCCTCCGCGGCGCATGGCCTGTTCGCAGACCATGCCGATGTCAATGAGCATCCAGAGTATGAGACCAGGACGAAGTTCGTTGAATGACTTCAAGTCGAAAGAACCGATGGATGGGTTGAGCTCGCGACCGATGTAAAACTACAGGCAAGAAGAAATCAGCGATGCGATTAAAGAAGCAGCGAAGTGCGGCGTACGTCGTAAATAGGGTTGCCGCTGTTTCCGCCGAGCGCGAGGAGAGCCCCTTTACGGAACGACAGCGCATAAACAAGGAGGCCTTGAAAGACCGACATGGCAATGGACGCAGTGACAAGGCCGACCCAATGCTCATATATGAAGGTGAAGGGCTGGGGGCCCTCGCGGTACAGAGTGCCGGCCGTGAGACCAAGAGCGAGGAGCATGGTCGAGAATGCTAGAGAGGAGTTAATGAACAAGTCCGCACGTGAGAGAAGGCGAGCTGCGTACCGTTGATCTTGTACTTCTTTCTCTGCCCGTTGCGTATCTCAGTGCCCACGATCCAGTCTCCTGGAAGGATAAACCAAGCGACAACAGTGAAAGCGTACCAGGCGAGGTAAGCGAGGAATGCTTGAGTGTCCCAGAGGCCTTTCCAAAAGTCAACGGTAGAGAGCGAGTTGAGGATGATGTCGACGTCGATGGGCGGGGGGCAACCACCGGTCTCTTCGGAGCAGCCGTAGTAGAGCATGTAGGTCATAGCAGGGACACCAATGGTGATGGCGAGCGCGCCCGGCGGACCCAGAAACTCGTAGTGGGTGGTGCGTGGATTGAGATCCGTCGCATCCTTAGAAGGCGAGGCCATGGCGGTCGTGGTCGTGGTCGTGGTAGTCGGTGGAAGAGGACGTGAGAGCGTGTCTGAAGCTGTGAGTGCGCGGGTCACGACGCGTCAGGCGCGTGTCGCGCGAGAAGTGGCCTGATCCGGGGTATTACGTCAGTTATTTTCATGCTGACAAGTCCTCGAAAGGGATATCGGCCCTTCCAGTCACACGGTGACATCAAAGGCGGCGTGTGACATGATGGCGTGACCGGGGAGGGTGAGGACGAGGTCGCGGTGGGCGACGACTTGCACACCGACCGGCATGAAGTGATGGGGTTTTTCTCTGCCAGGCGGGCCGACGATCTTCATTCTGCTGCCCAAGATGACCCTTCAGTTGTCCGCGTCATACGCTCTAGATTTGTACGTCAAACCATTCATCATCAAACCTACACATAAATGACACCTGCGACAGTATGGCAAGGCGAAAGGCAAGGAGCGCGAGGTAGCATCCGCCCCTGTCACCCCCATCGCTACCCCCTACACCTCTCCATCCCTCGCCGTCTCGACAGTCTCCTTCTCCTCCAAGGCTGCAGACAAGCGCGCCGTTGTAGGCTCGATCCGTGGCCCCCGGGCGAGCACTTCCACAACCAGGAATTGGGCTGGCTCCTCTGCTACTTCCCCACGGCGCAACGGCAATGCCAGTGACATGCCCGTCTCTCGCGCTTCGACTGACTTCATGACGTCAGTATATTTCTTGCCTTCTGCTTTCCCGCTCCTCACGCGTAGAGATCGTCCAGGGTAACACTCGCTCAACGACTAAACGAACTTGCGACGGCCAACTCGGAGGGTTTGCTCAGGTGAGTGCCGCTTCATCAATCTGACGTCGGCGATGGGACGTCTCGTCGCGGCTCTGCTCTGCATGCAATCACGAACCAGTTTCCCATGCTCGTCTCCCTTCCCTTCCCTACGGTCGTGCGGCGCGAATACATCTTTGCTGAATTTGCGAATGGTCGCGATATTCGGTGATCTTCCAAGCGGTCTCACTGGGCGTCGGGCCATGGGTCGCGCGCATTGCTGTAAAGCCACCGCTAGACGTGGACCCAGTATGGTGGCCAAACACTCTCATGACCCTACCTATTGACTCGAAAGTCAATTGCCACGTCTATGCTCCTGAAATGGGCACTCGCAACGTTCGCAGTTCTCGCGGAGGTAGCATCGCCCGTGAGACACGAAGTTTGGACCGCCGACTTCAGCCGAGGGGTGCGACGCCTCTCAGGTAGTGCGTGATATATTGCAGAATGTTACAACTTGTTCTCGCATCTTATCACCTCGATCATCTTTCTCCATTCCATTTCACACCACTAATCGTAATATCTGTCTTGCACTCAGCGACGATGAATATCGTCTTCTCCGTCAAAGTCTCTTCGAACGATTTGCTAGCGGCTCGGCCGTACCCACGGAGGCCCCTTTGGTACCCCTGTCCAACCTATCGCTGACCACTGTTGAATCGCGAAGTGAGCACGCTTTTTTGATCCTAAGCGACCTTGACGTGCTGACATCATGCAGCTTCATTAACAAATGGACGTCGTACCTCTTCTCATCTGCATGGACAATCATCCGGATCCGTCCGCTCTCCTTCAACGTCTTCGAAAAGGTCCTTTACTTCTACGGTCACTGGGCTCCTCCGCCGCGCCACGAGTCGTCGGATCGTTTCTTTACCTCCCGAACCTCATGGGAGCGACACTATGAGTGTTTACTCCATGGCGTCGTCTCCGCCGGAGCGTCTCACGCTACCTCGCAATCTATCAAAGCAGACGAGTGAGATGTCCTTGCGTACAGAGACGCCCTCGGCCCGAATATCCCAGACCTACTCCCGTAGAACGGTGATCGGGGGTCACACTTTCAGCGCGACAGACCCAGGGCCGTCCCGCGCGAGGACACGTTCTGGCAGCCGGGCAGCCCCGCCCTCTTCCTTCCCCGGCTCGCCCCTCAAAGGGGTCGAGTCAACATATACCCACATTAGCGCAAACGATATACCCGATGACGACCAGGTTGAGTCCGTCCAAGATATCCGACACCAAATAGAACTTGTGGAAGCCGAAGGCCGGCGTTTACTCGACGCGTTCAACGGCCTAGAGCTCTCCACGCTGACACGTCAGCGACAATTTAAACCTCCCATTATACCCCCACTGCCCTCGCACGGCCCCCTCGGCGACGGCAGTTGGCCCTCAGGGAGCCTGCGCCCCGGAAAGGACATGGACGCGCTCTCCTTCAAGTCGAGCGGATCCGCGCGCACCGCACGGTCACTCAGGCGCACCCCTTCACAAGGCACCAAGATGCGCACGGTCACGTCCGCATCCGCCCTCTCGACCTCCGGGGCCGCGCTCGACCGCAAGACGTCGATGTCCTCCGTCTCGTCCCGGGGCAGGACAGCAGGCCCCCCGCTCCCCACCGTCGCTGGGCACCTCGGCTTCGCGAGCAGCTCGAGTGTCAACCTCGTCCGGAGCACAGGCCATCTGCCGCTCGAGACCGTCGAGGAGGCCGAAGGCGGCGGCCGACACCGCCCGAAGCTCAGCACGAGCCGCAGCGGGAGCATGCGCCGCGACGAGTGGGCGGACTCAGGTATTGGGAGCCCTATCTCTCCCTCTTCGCGGTCGGAGGTCGGCTCGACGGGTTCGGGGAGCAAGCGTGGACATGGAGCGGCAGCCGCTGCTGCCGCGATCGATGACGACGAGCTGATGAGCATGGAGACCGAGCTAGCGGACATCAGAAGGCGGCGCGCGCAAGTGACGGGGAGGTATGAGGCGCGACTGGAGTACCTTCGTGCGCGATTGAAGGGAGCGGAGCTACGGGAGAAGATTTTGCGGAAGTGAGCAGCCAGGCTGCATGGGGGTGGTGCAGTGGCCGAAGTGTGCCACGGAGGTGCTGCTGGTGGCGTCTTGCATTATATACGGAATTGCTGTCAGATATATCTCGCATCGGCACGTCAGAATCTTGCTGTCCTCTCCTTTTAGCAATCGCTTACTACCTTCACGAGCTCGCTCATGTCAACACACCGAGAACGATACCTATTAGTACACCTAAACTAATGTCATGTAATCTACTAGCCTACATAACCTGAGCAGTCTAATCGTCACTTGGGCGAGTCGATACCCATGCTTCGGAAGATTCTCAGGTTCTTGTGACCGCACAGACCGACCAAGGTGCGCAGAACCCATGGGCAGCCACCGCCGTGCTTCACACCCATTCGCACCATGCTTGGGCACATTCGTCTGGCATGTTTCTGGAGCTGGAGGACTGATGACTATACATCAATAATTTCCATGGTAAGCGGTCCTCACCTGCTTCACATCCTTCAAAGCGAGCGATGTTTCTCTTGAATGCTTATTCTCGTAACGTAGTGAGCACAGACAATACGGATCATATACGTGGAGGACCAGGTTGTATCAAAGTGGATTGGGGAACCGTAGGTTTGAGCACTGAGATAACTGGATTCACAACCATTGTTACAGCTAGTGCATTGGGTGTAACGAGATTGACGTTCGTCGCCAGGCTCAGACCCGAGTCACGGACCAATCTAGCCAATAACGCTGTTCGGCGTTTCCAGGGTAAGTCCCGAAGACGGTGAGCCCACCTATGTGCTCCCGCATTGTCGCCTTCACGTCGACCTCAGCATCGACCTCGGAAAATATGCCTACCCACAGCTCTTCCCAACTCTCCGGCGAATGACAGTCCATCTTTGTGCCTTCGTCAGGACACCATCGCCCTTTGACTGCGAGTCCGCCGTGTGTCCCGAAGAGCATGGAACCAGGAATGGGCGACAACAGCCCGGCTAGACGGCGTGCGACCTGCTCCTGGGCGTCGAATTTGAAGAGGTGGAAGAATGAACTAGCATGGACTGCGGCGATTCTCCCTTGTAGCTGAGTCAAGGTATTCATCTCGGGAAGAGACAGTGTATTCGTTGCCGGAGGTGTGCGGCACGTAGGAAGTACCGGCGCTGAGGCTAGGAAGGCAGGGTCTAGTATGTCGCCTCTGAAGAAGGGGACTGGGAACGTCTCGTGTGTAGAACGAAAGAGCTCATGTCCGGCATTCCAGAGCTCTATAGTGAGTTTCGTGAGGCAAGAGCTGACGCTGAACTGAAGCGACTCACCTTCGCTCAGATCGGCAGCAATAGCTCCCTCGATCGGCCATCCGTCGAGAACAGCTTTACGTATATCATTACCGACTGGAAGACAGTGTGAGTTTAGGACGGTCGAACCCAATGACGTCGTCCACCTGACATACAGCAACATCCCATATCCAAGAATATCGCGCCTTCTCGTCGCTTTCCCAGCTCAATGAACTGAGAATAGGCAGGAAGACGTGCCATCTTGAGCCTGTCACAAGTAATTCGTGCTTCGTCAGCTCTTTGTTAGTCATCGGCTCGACTCGCCGTGAAATGCACCTCATAAAATCAAATTGACGGATACATGGGTACTTGTAGAGCTATCGCAGACTGTGTGAGATACTGCGGTCTGACGTGCCTCATAGAGAAGGCCTACATACCTCGAATGCCTTGGTCTGTACGGCGATGATGTGCGCCTTCAGCTCTTCGTCGTCCTGAATGCCCGTCGTCGCCTGCATGAATGCCTTTTCTTCCTCGTCTGGTGCGTACAGCGACGGATTGAGGGGTTTCTCCCAACCTGTCCGGTGCGTCTCCGACATGCCGATTCCGTTGGCCTCCTGCACAAGGGCGGCTCCTACTGTACTGGTTCGGTCGAACGCGAGGTGGCTTGTTCAACCCGCTATTTATATTCTCTACTTGAGCGGAGTTCATATGCCACGAGAAGGCCTGCAAAGAAATCATCGCAAGCCCCCTTGGACGCTGACAGGTCACTTGGTCAGTCAGCTCTGCTGCAGTTCATATCCTCCGACGTCATGTAACGATAACAGTTGGTCAGATGATCACGGCGCCACGGTAACAGCGGTCATGTCGCCAAACCTCCCTTTGCGTGTGAGATTCTAGATTTCCTCTACACTGTCACTAACCATCGTGTCTCGTAAGTTTGAAAGTTAGAATTCCCCAACAAATTTCGTGTCAAGAACAGTATCAATGCTTATGTGGGAACATGGTAGACTCTGAGAGCCGACCTGTGGCAACGCTAATTCACCCAGACCGTTGCAGTATGTGACAACGAAGGTGTCCTGTGAGGAGGAGCGTATCGGCAGGGAGGAAAAGGATCACGTCGCCATCTTTGAGAGATATGTGGATGGTCAAGGCTGGATGGTCAAGTTAAATTCCATAAAGCGCTCGATGTTGACCGCGGGATGGAACGGAGACGTCGCAAGGGCCAGAACGCGTTTGGTGTAGAGATATGGCTGTTTGAATAGCGTGCCACTATTAGCTCAACACACTAAACAAACTGACGTCAGAACCCAAAACACAGTGCGCCACCTCTTGTCACGATGGCGCCCCAGATACGAGAAAAAGCTGCACTGTCGCCGCTAGCAATGCACATAGACCCACTGGGACGCTCAGACTGTACACGGGCGATTGCTTGATAATCGGAGCAGTAGTGCTAGCCTAATATTCACGTGCTCTAGGCCCAGCCGCGTCCTGGACACAGAAGACTTCCAAGATCAGTGAGCTTCGAACTTTCGACTTGAGAGCACAGGAGAGCTCACCCGCGGCGCAATCTCCAAAGCTGGCGACGTGTCCAATTTTGGAAGGGTTGATCAGATACACCAAGACGGTCGTGCATATCCCTACACCGAGCGGTCGAGTCACTCATTAATCTTTGTCTCCCGCTTTGAAAGTTGACGTACAACTTTTGAGTCGTATTCACCTCACAAGGCTCTATGTAGGGAGATGCATACCTGTTCAATTATTCCAAATGCCGCAATTAGTTGTCGACGTCATCAGGCTTGCACGTACAGGGAGATTCATGACTTGTAGTGGGGAACAGCCCGGATGATGGTGGTGGCACGGGCGCATGTGCGCGTCTGCATTGCCATTTCTGAAGTAACGCGCTACGTCACAGTGTGTCACGCGCAATCACGGAAGACGCGTCCGACGGTCTGCTCCAGCCATCTGCTAACTTACCTCAGGCCCAGCTGCTGTGTCTGTCTCCGCTGCTGCTCCTCACTGACTGCTACACTCATCATATAACTAGACCTGCATGGGTATCAAGGGTCTCACCGCCCTCCTCGCGGAGCACGCCCCCAAGTCCTTCCAGGCGAGCCACGATCTCTGCTGTCGCTGTCGGCGCGCTGACCCCTGCTGCCCACAGGAACATGAAATCAAGACGCTCTTCGGACGCAAAGTCGCGATAGACGCGTCCATGTCCATATACCAGTTCCTCATCGCTGTCCGACAGAAGGACGGCGAGCTGCTGACCAACGACGCCGGAGAGACGACTAGGTGCGTTGCCCTTTCCGTCGACATGCCACGGCTGTTGACACGGATCGCAAGCCACCTTATGGGCTTCTTCTACCGCACGATCCGCA
The DNA here is from genome assembly GCF_000275845.1 of Dichomitus squalens LYAD-421 SS1. Classification (NCBI taxonomy): domain Eukaryota; kingdom Fungi; phylum Basidiomycota; class Agaricomycetes; order Polyporales; family Polyporaceae; genus Dichomitus; species Dichomitus squalens. Next base: position 599,318 of record NW_006766889.1, read on the forward strand.
TGGTCGAGAACGGCATCAAGCCCGCGTACGTCTTCGACGGCAAGCCTCCAGAGCTCAAGTCTGGCGTGGTGCGTATCCCAATCGTACACACGACCGCCCCCCTCACCCCCCACGCAGCTCTCGAAGCGGTTCGAGAAGCGGGAAGAGGCCAAGGAAGACGGCGAGGAGGCCAAGGAGACCGGTGAGTCTGCGTGCTTCCCCCTCCCACCACAACCAACACGCGCGCGCAGGCACGGCCGAGGACGTCGACCGGTTCTCGCGCCGGACGGTCAAGGTGACCCGGGAGCACAACGAGGAGTGCAGGAAGCTGCTCACGCTGATGGGCATCCCCTTCGTCGTCGTGCGTCTCTCGCTGTCTGCTCTCTCTGCCGTCGACGGCTGACCCCCGCGCAGGCCCCCTCCGAGGCCGAGGCGCAATGCGCGGAGCTCGCGCGCGGCGGCAAAGTCTACGCGGCGGGCTCGGAGGACATGGACACGCTCACGTTCGGCGCGCCCATCCTCCTCCGCCACCTCACGTTCTCCGAGGCACGCAAGACGCCGATCTCAGAGATCAGCCTGGAGAAAGCCCTGGAAGGTCTGGAGATGGACATGTCGCAGTTCACGGAGCTGTGCATCCTGCTCGGGTGCGACTACCTGGAGCCGATCAAGGGCGTCGGCCCGAAGGGCGCGCTGAAGCTGCTGCGGGAGCACGGGACGCTGGGCAAGGTGGTCGCGCACTTGCGAGAGAAGTGAGCGCGCTGGTGCAAGTCTTCCCTACGCTTATACCTTCGCTGACTGTGTCACAGAGCGGCGGAGAAGGAGGATGCGGGCGAGGACGGCGGGAAGAAGAAGAAGGGCGGCGTCCAGATCCCCGACGAGTGGCCCTGGGAGGCGGCCAAGGCGCTGTTCAGCAAGCCCGACGTGACGCCCGCGGACGAGCTCGAGCTGGAGTGGAAGAGCCCCGACATCGAGGGCCTGGTCGACTTCCTCGTGAAGGAGAAGGGCTTCAAGTGCGTATCCGTGTTCGGCGGTGGCCGCTCGCCGTCTTGCGGGCCGTGGCTGATTCTCCCCACTCATAACAGCGAGGAGCGCGTGAGGAAGGGAGGCGAGAAGCTCGCGAAACACCTCAATGCGAAGCAGCAAGGCCGCTTGGATGGGTTCTTCACTGCTAAGCCAAAGGCGTCGCCGACAAAGAAGGAGAAGGAAAAGCCCGCGGAGAAGGGTAAGGGCACGAAGGGCACGAAGCGGAAGGTGGGTGCACCTCCACCGGGTTTCGGCTGCACAGCGACTGACTACTTGGGCTTTGGTTAGGCCGACGGGAAGGAGGACAAGAAGGCGGCGGCAGGGAGCAGCAAGAAGCCCAGGAAAAAGTAGAATCCGCCTCTCCCCTCTTGTCGCGCTGTGTTCCTGGGTCGTTTTGCTGTCTATCGCACGGTTGCACTTACGGTACATTTCGTTTTGTATACCTCACTTGTTGTATCATTAGCGCACATAATCCGTCATGCACATATCTCGGTCGGATTCTCCACATTGACGGGACACCTGAGAGATGGACAAGCAGCCCGACCCAACAACCCTTACCGCTCCTGCCCCATGCTCCTACTTTTTCGTGTTCATCTTCATCAACGCCCTCCCGCTCCTCACCCTCTTCTTCGGCTTCTCCTTCCCGTGCCCGTGCGCCCCTTCCTTCCGCTCGCTCCCCCGCTTCCGGACGCGCTCCCTCTCCCCCCCACCCCGCGACTTCACGCCCTTCTCCGCGAGCGCCTTCGCGCGCTTCTTCGCCAGCCGCCGCGCGACGCGGTCCGCATCCGTGGCCTTGACCTTCTTGCGCTCCTCTTTGGGGAGGTGCGCGAGCTTGGCCCCGAGGGAGGGGTCGCCTTTCGGGGGCGCGTGTGTCGGGACGAGACGGGGTGCACGCTCGGGGCGGTCGGCACGGGAAGACTTGCCCTTAGCGGGGGCGGCACCGGACGCGGACGCGGATGGGCGAGGGGGAGGGGGAGGCTTGGCGGCGCGTAGCTTGGGGCCGCCGGGGAGGGTCTTGCAGCGCTGGACGCGGAGCTTGCGCTTTGCGAACTTGAGCCTGGCCTGCTCGAGCGCGAGGACCTCGTCGACGCATTGGCGGTCCTGAGAGGGGCGTGCGGAATGAGCTTCTGCACGGCGGCATGTCAAGCGAGTAGAGGGAGATTTGTGGTGCTCACCGCGAACTGGACGTATGCGAAGCCCTTCCCGAGCTGCGTGTCCTTGTCGCGGACGATGCGGACGCGCTTGACCCATAAGCGAGGCTTGTCCTGCTTGCCCCCATCCTCCTCATCGCTCTCGTTCTCGTCTTCATCGCTGGTCTCGTCACCCGTCCGTTCTCCTGGCTTCCCTCTTTCCTCGGTGACCACGCTCTCGAAGAATGCCCTCAAGTCCTCCTCTTTGCTCGTAAACTCCAAGTTGCCCACGAAAAGTGTTGCCTTCGGGTCTCCTGCCATCGCCTGCTCACCCGCCCTCGCCTCATGCTCTCCCTCTCCATCCGTTCTCGGCCGCGCACCCTTCTTCACGACGTCTACCCTCAGCGTACGCCCCATGAACACGCTCCCGTCGCACTTCTCCGCGCACGCGCTCGCAGCGTCGTATGGATCCATCACGGGAGCAGGCGGAGGGACGTTCGCCGGCCGCTTCGCGAGCGCCTCCGCCGACGGCGGATGCGCGAAAACGACGTACGCATTCACCGCATCGACGTGCTCGTGGATCTCGTGCTTGATGAACGCGATCCGCTTCTTCTCCTTCGGGGCTAGGTACTGTTTCGCCAGGGCCGCGGCGGCCTCGTCGTCGTTGTCGGCGCGCCAGGACGTGGCGCGGGCGCGGGCGTGCTCGCGGGGCTTCGCCTTGTCGGAGTGCGTGGATTTGCGGTTGTCATCGGGAAGCTCGGCGGTGGGCTTCTTGAAGGCGATGGAGCGGAAGCGGACGGATTCAATTTTTGCGGAGGGGACGAAGGAGAGGATGTGGCGCTTGAGTTGCTTCTGTGCAGGCTGTTTGTGCGAGCTGTGATCAGTAGCTGCACGCGAATGAATGGTGTTTTGAGGAGAGACGTACTCGAGACTTCGTGACTTCGACTGCAACGTTTCCGACGAATATCGTCCGCGCATCGCGCTGCTCAGGGGTCTCTACCGAAGGGATGTATTTTTGCTTTCCGTGTCGCGATTGCCCGTTCGTCTGTATGCCGCCCTTCTGCAGCGATTCGTGCACGAGTTTGGACGGATGTCCTTCATCCCCGGAGTCGCTGGATGCTTCGTCGTCCTCGCCCGCCCCAGAAACGTCTTCGTCTTCCCTATCATCCTCTGCTTCGTTCCCCTCATCCTCATCCTCGCTCTCCCTGTCCTCTACGTGCTTGGTAACTTTCGTGTATTTGGTATTCTTCGCGGGCACGGGTACCTTAGATGAAGAGGGGATGGCTGCAACAAGAGTCAGCACAGCCTATAGTTCACGTATGGCAGATGAAAGCGCACACCTGCAGTCTGCGACCTCAAGCGTTTTGCTTTCGTGGTGGGCGTGTCGTCGTTCGCCTTTCGTTTCTTCTCAACTGCTGGCGTAGGAACACTGGCAATTGGTTTGAATATGGAAGTGGTTGGACGTGGCGGTGGTGCCTGATCATATTCTGTTCAGATGCATGTCAAGACATAAAGGACCAGGATGGGCTTACGGAGACACTCGCACGGAAAAGGTCGTCCAGCCCCTTGTCAATGGCTTTCGCCTTGCCCTTGTTCGCGCCAGGCAGGAGAAGTGACGAGAGACTCATCCCTCTGAAACTAGCAGGAGATGGTCGAGACACGATTATAGTAAGATCGAGAAAACACAGACCGGAGGCGCAAAATGGTCCGTTCACTAGGCGCCCTCCTCCTTCAGAAATGGCAATGCAGACGCGCACCTACGCCCATCATCCGGCTATTCCCCACTACAAGTCGATCAAGGATGCACCGAGCATTGGGCTCGCCCTCCGTCGACAGCGACGCCGCTCGCAGCAGCGATGAACGGCCAAGGAAGAGACAGAGAACGGCAGGTGCGCTCGCCCAGTCTCATCGCTTCGGCGTATCCTAACCAGTCTTTGCTCAGCCTACAGGCCTACCATCCAGCAGATCGCACTCGAGGAGATCGACCTCGAGATATCCATCCGTCAACGCATTGCCGAAGCCATCCACTCCCGCCTCACATGGGCGACGCTGCTACGACAGTCCCTGCAGCACACTAGTCTCGGCCAAGGGTCGGAAGACTTCCGCGTGGCCTCTCTTGATGCCCTCGGTGCAATCGAAGCTCCTTGTGATCCTATCTTCAGCCGCGAGAACAGGCTAGCCCTCCCACTCCCGCCTCCCAATACTCCTCCCCCGCCCGCTGCTCCGCCCGAGCCTCCCCAGAATCTCACTCGCTCCACACGTACCCGCGGAGTCTCCCGCGTCCCTCCCCCACCGCCCAAACGCCTTCTCTTCCTCCGCAACTCCACCACATCCCCTCCAGAAATCGCCAAGCTCGCCTGCCCCCAATGCGCCCGCTTCGACTTCTCCACCCTCCAGGGCCTGCTCAACCATTGCCGGCTCCGCCACCAGCTCGAGTACGGCAGCCACGACGAGTGCGTCCAGCGCTGCGCCGTCCTCGTTCCGGAGGAGGAGCGCGAATGGGTCGTACAAAACGGCATCGAGGTCGCGGGCATCTCCCTCCCCAGTCTTCGCAGGCTGTTTGAGATCGCGGTGGGTGCGGGCGACAGCGCTAGGCTCCCCCCTCTCCCAGGGTCAAGCAAGTCCGCGGCGCCTGCCCAGCCTCCAGCCCAGTCAGACGTCAACGACGAGCCTGGTGCGCCGTCCGCCCCCGACGTGCGCGACGACGCCGCAGCGCTTTCGACGACCGTCACGCGGACATTGGGCTACCATGCTGACACGCCTGCTCTGGCGCACTTTTTGGGACGTGCGCCGAAGAAACGACAGATCCACGTACGGGCGAAAGAGGACGATCCGGTGGACATCGAGGATGTGTCTGCTGGTTCTGGGTTGCAGCCCAGGCGCAGGTGGCGCAAGCGGTACGTCCACCGCAACGTCGCTCGCAGAGAGCTAGACGAGGTCGTCCCCCTGTCGGAGCTGCAGACAAATGCGATCGACGAGAGTGTGCACGGGCATGAGGCGCAGGGTCCGCAGGCCGAAGGGCACCCGTCGAGTCTCCACACGCTCGCGGGCACGCGTTTCCATATTGCTGCCCGCGTGCAGGTAGCAGACCACAGTCTCTACATCCCTCCCGGTAAGCCCCCCCCCTTGCATCGCACGTCTCGCCTTCACGTGCGTACGGACGTCCCCTCACCCTTTCTTCCCGCCTTCGTAGCTAGGCGGCCCCCCGACCATCCCGACCACACCCACCGCTGGCGTCTCACCGTCACCGCCCCATCATACGTGAGCCCCTTCATTCTACTCCGCCACTCCCCCGTTCCTCCGCTGACATACGTCCTCGCACGCCCGACCCCTCTATGCGCCGACGAGCAGTCCCTTCCTATCTCCGCCGTCCTCAGCACGCTCACCGTCACATCCGCGACGGACCCCCCGCCCCCGCCCCTCGCGCGGCCCGTCACGCTCTCCGCGCCGCCGTTCGTCGTGACGGGCACGGCGGACCGGCCGTTCCTCGCCCGCCTCGCGTTCGCGTGGGCGGGCACGATGAACCCCGTGACGGAGGTCGAGCATTGGGTCGAGGTGCGTCGTGTTTTCGGCCTCGCTGCGTCTGCGTCTGTGTGCGCACTATGTATGCGCGCGTTCGGACGGCTGGCTGATTGGAGGTTTCGATTCTCGTTTCTGGAAACAGCTCGACCCGATGCAATACGCGACGCCGCAGCTCGGGGAGGAGCAGGTGTTCGATGTCGAGCTAGATCGGCGCACGGAGCTGCCGCCTGTCCGCGAGGACGCGGGGGAGGCGGAGTGGGACATATGGGACGCGCGATCGCCTGTGCCCCAGGGAGCCGATGACAGGCAGGAGCAGGAGCAAGAGGAGGAACCGGCACCGGGTGAGCGGACTTTTTTCGAGTGGCTGCTCGTAGATGGCGTCCTGACGTGATTCGTCACCTAGAATGGGTTGCGAAACTGAAGTCCCTCCTGCCGAGATTCCCTATGACGATGCGAGGTATGTGCCACAACATGCCATATATGTTCACAGTCCCCGCCTTAGGATATGCGTCTTGTGGCGGTCATGCACACCACCAACAAACTTCGTCAACTCTGTCAATTGTGCATGCATTTATCTAACTATGCTGTTCCGGAATGCCACAGATACCAAGGGCCGAAGCTTCACAGGCGGCGACAAGCTACCATACACGCTCGTCTCCACCCCGGCCCAGTTCCTCAGCCTCCATTATGGCAGGCGGAAGGCAATTGAGGTCAGTCGCTGCTTCCACGATCTCATCGTTAGTCTGCATGTGATAGCTATGCTCACTGACAATTCCTGCTCGCGGACGCCAGATGGGCCGAGCTCGAGCGTTGCGCGAAGCGTACATCCAGCTCGTTTCCCAGAAGCCATCGTCATCTGAAGCGCAGCCCGGCACAGACGCCGCCGAGCCACCACCCAACTCCAGCTCTGCCTCCGCTTTCCCGCTTCAGCAGCTATCGACCGTCGACGTGTTCCGCTGGCTCGAAGACGAGGGCCTATTACCCCGCAACAGCAGCAAAGCAGCGGGCCCCCTCGTCGACTTCCACACGAGGAGCCGGTCGTCGCGAAGGACGCGGGACGAGGCTGAGCCGCCGCCAACGCTGTCGCCCGCGTACTGTCGCGCGTGCGGGCTCGAGCGCGCGCAGCACCCCACCGCTGCCGACTTCGCGCCAGGCACTGTAGTGGACGGACCTGGTGCTTCCCCGCTTCCGATCGCGACGGCGCGCGGTGCCGCGACGCATGGCCTCGCGGTGTGCACGACGTTTCAGGAGAGGACGAGACCGCTTGTGGTCGACGTGGCCACCCTTCTCGGACGGCGCTTAGGGGAAGGGGAGGATATGGGAGAGACGCCATATGGCTTGCATCCCACGATTTTCACGCCGCGCGCGATCAAGAAGGAAGAGGAAGAAGAGGAAGAGGCACAGGGAGGACGTTCATCCTCGCGCTCAGCTGTCCATCTCTTCCCAGCGTCGGGTCCGCGGGCGGCGACAGCAACGGAGATGAATGCGGCGCTAGTGGAGGTGGCGGACCCGCGGCTTGTCGTTGCGATCCGCGGTATGACGGGCCTGCCGTTTGCGCGCAATATCCCAGCCCAACGACTGCCGCGACCCGAAACCCGCCGCAAGACGCAAGACGAGCACCATGAAGACGACGACGACGAAAGCGAGCTGTCGTCATCTGCCTCTTTATTAGGCCCGATCCATTTAGCGTCATTGAACAGGCTCGGGGTAACGGATGAGCCACGGGAGGCCCTGAACGCGCGCCTCGCGCCATCCGCCCTGCTCGCCGTCGCGCTGCGCTCGCTCGTGAGTCAGCTGGTGCAACGGGGCGTGGATGCGTTCCGTCGCGACGAGGCTGCCCTTCGCGACCAAGGCGTCGGATTCGCAGCGCGTCACGAACGCATGCGTCGCAACGCCACAGAGGCTGGCAATAGTATCAGTCGCGTGCTCACGCCTGCCCATGTCCTTGGCGGAGTTGCGCGTCATGCGCGGACCGGGGTGGCTGATAGCGCACTGTTCCTCGTCTGCGCTACGTTGGGCGATGCACGCCCGAAATCTTCTTCAACGCGCCTTGAGGCCACCGGCACAGACGTTGGGGGCGTTCGCCGTTGTATAGTCGGAGCGCAAGACGCGGATGGGGACGCACCCACCAGTGCAGACATACTTGGATTCCCGCTAGCGTCGGCGGTCGTCAGGGCAGAAGAGGCTCGGGTTCATTATAGACGTGATGATGGAAGCCCGGTCGCCCTGCTGCGAGCGCAGGAGGTGGACAGAAGGGACCGGGCGAACGGAGGCGCAGATATTCTGGACGCGGGGGAGAAGGATTGTTGCACGATGGGGGTGCTCTCGGGGGAAGATTTGCCGGAGGACGGTATGAGAGGCGCCGAGGCTGGGAGTGTCATCGTGAAGGCGGAAATAGTCGAGGAGTGATTTGTGTATCGCATCCGGACCGCAAACGCCATCGTCAGTCGGACCCGGTGCTCGAGGATCTGTCCGAAACTGCCTGGAGCTTCTCCAATTTGCCCAGGTAAGTGAGTAGCTTTGTCCGTCGTTTTCATATGCCAGCCCAGCCGGACTAAGACGGAAAATTGCAGGTCAGTTGACGAGCTGCATGCTCATGCGGGGTTCTGCCGTTGTATGTGGGGAGCCGGCCAGGGCGTGCCATTCAGCGTGCATCGCTTACGTTGAATTCATAGCGCAGATCTCTTATCTGACCTGTGAGACCACGCGAAGCGGTCCCGGATTAGGTGATCAGGACGGGTGAGCTATCTTCCGCTGAATTTACCCCGCGCGCGACTGCGCGTGCTCACAAAACCACACGGTCCTCAGCGCAGCCCGATGAATCGTGAGGGCATTGGTTCTGGAAGAGGTCGCGCTGCGATGGCAGCTGGAAAATCGTTCCGGGTTCTTTGTTGAGTGGGAACAAGCCCAGCCGGCTCATCCCCGAGCATATGCATGGCCAGACGCTCCTTCTCCATCTGGGCCTCATCTTCCATCCGTCGCCCCGTTCCTGGTCGTAAGTTTGATACCTTCTCCCCCCGGCGCAGAGGTTGCATACGTCGGTCTCTATCGGGCGCGGACCTACCATTCGCCCCGGATACCTAGCTTGGAGGAAGCACCCCACATTCTTTCTTATTTATCTCCTCTCGTTTGTGTCGTTCCCCTTTTCTCTCTGTCCTCGCTCTCTAGGCCCCTCCTCCGAGGCCCTCCCGTAACCCGTTTCTGCACCGGTGACTGGCTCCTGGATACGTGTCTGTCGATTCCGTACGCTCAATATGGCGGTGAACTTCAACAAAGACAACACATTCGGTGCGGCCTTCGCCGGGTTCGCAGCATCCAGCTTGTACGTATCCCATCGCAGTTGTCGTCGAGATCCCCTCCAACTTCCCTGCCATGTCAAACGACGCGCCTAAGCCGAGCCGCAATCCTTCTCCACAACCCGTACCCGTGTGCCGCACATCGTGGAGTGATGATGCTTACTCCTTCTCCCCTGTCGATACAGGTGCTTAGGTGTCCTGTGTATGCAGTCGTACTCTTACTTCAAGCGGTACCCATTGGACAAGACGTTTTACAAGCTCTTGGTGCGTTCTTGTTGTGTATATGCGGTCGAAGCTTCCGCACTTGGATACTGATTGGACGCTCCATGGTTGTTACAGGTGGCCGGAGTTCTGTGAGAATGAGTGTTCCATGGCGCGAAGTGCGAGGTGCTGACAGCGGTCGATGTGCATAGGTTGCTGGAGCTCGCGGATCAAGCACTCATCTCCCACGCAGTGTACACTTACACAGTCAGGTATGTCTCGATCCTCTCACTCGATTGATCCCAGTGCGTCTAGGATGCTCAGCACAGGTTTGCAGCAACTGGGGTGTATTGACGATACTGTTGAAGCCCCCTGTATGGTCCCTCGTTGTGAGTGTCGTGCGATTATCGAGTGATGCAAGGCGCTCATGAGGATCACAGCTACAAATAACACTTGGAGTAAGTGAACGACGAAACGTGAGCGGGATCCGGCGTACTGACATTGTCACCGCGTAGGTTGCGACTGGGACGATAGTCAAAGTGTGAGTAATTACTGCTCGATGATTGCTTTGCTCCTGCTCATCGATCCACAGGAATTTTGCCATGCGCGTATGGCGGTGTAAGTCGGAGCCGCACTTTTTGAAGTGTCTTGCTCAAGTACTGTCATAGTTAGCAAGCAAAACATATACGTGACCGCCTGCATCGTGCGTACTTCCTTGTTGGTTCTGAAGCAGTCGACCCTGAGATTCCCCTCAGCTATTACTAGTATTCGGAGAAGTCGGAGTCGCATGTGGTAAGCTCCGTGCACACGAGCTACTCTTTCTACCGTCCCTAAATCGCCCTCTGTCTGCACCACGTAGTGTATACCGTGCGTGGGTGAGTACTGCCCACCCGGCTTCGATCGAGACTGGTGTGCTCATCCCAGTCTTTAGCTTCCGTCTCAAGAGTCTCCAAGACCTCGGCAGCATGAAGACCATTGGCTCGCTTTCCCTAGGATTGGGCGTGGCGACAGATGTTGTCATCGCTGTCTCCCTCTGCTACTTCCTCCGCAGCCTACGCACGGGGCACCGCCAGTGCGTAATATCGTCCGCATCTTTCGTCTGCATAACGTAATTGACTGTCACGACGATCCTGCAGAGATGACTCCATGGTCAACGCCCTCATTGTTTATGCCCTCAGCACTGGAGGAATCACAGCGTGCGTTGGTGCCCCGGAAGTGCGGTTGTGGCAGCGCTGATGTAGGATTGCTCTTGCAGTGCGATCAGTTTGACGACATTGATATTAGTGAGCCTATACTCATAACTTGACGTCGTGTGCGCCATGACGTTCGGCACGCCTTCAATCCTACACTTGGGATTTTGAGCGTGTTTGATATCAACGGCCACTTGCGCCCGCTCAAACGTTCGAAACATGATACTGATGACGCTTGCAGTACAACTTCATGCCGAATAACTTTATTTTCATGGCATTCTACTTTGTCCTCAGCAAGGGTGAGTGTAATTAGATTCTTGCGTATGGACAAGATTCACCCATTATCGTGCACATAGTCTACGCGAACTCCTTCCTCGCTGCGTATGTGCCCCATCAACACTCATATCGATTGCATGGGCTGATATATTGAAACCTCATCAGGCTCAATACGCGACGAGTCAGCCGAGGACGCGGTACAGAAGACGCTCAGACAACAACGGTGCCTACCTTCCTCATGGTTGGCAAGGTTACCCAGCGGACGGTTCACCTGGATCCGGAGTACGCAGGAGAGTCTCCAATCTCTCCGAGCAAGACGTCGGAGAACAAAAGCCCAGTGTCACCCGTACGTCGTCCTCCAGATTGTTCCGCGCTGACTCAGTGCTCCAGATCTCACCTGGGCTTGGATTTCTTTCTAACAGTCGACATCTGGACATCACTATGCCGAAGCATGGTGATCGCGCGGCTCTCGGCTCTCGATGTTACCGAATCTGGACTACATATGTATCACTAGATTGTGCGTCAGTTTCGTCTTGCCCACCCGCCGTGAAGCTCACTCTCAGATACCCCTCGTATCTCATAGATATTCTGGTTGCTCCCGCTTACCTTCTACTTTCTGTTGCGGCACGCCCAAATGTTGTGTAGAGTAGCTTCGCTCACGTTCTCTAGGGCATCATGATCTGCAAGAACTGGTTCAGATTTCCTCAGCCATACTCCCTCTCTGACCTATCTAATCGATCTGTTCCTGTGTTTATTATGCCATTTGCGCCTGTAACATTGTCCGTTCCCACATTCTGCTGCATATTCTTTCCCTTCGTTCACGCTACCACTGCCCTCGTCTTCCTAGTCGTCAATCGCCGCTCTGTTTGTTGTCTGTCGTACGTTTGCGCAACTGCACTCCTCATCATCGCGCACTACGACCCCGGGCTCATGCTTTGCAAGTCTCTCGATGGTCGAATCTAATCAGATACATTGGCGTTTTCCCTTTGCACTCGTAGTAAGCTACTGCGCTATCTATCATCAATAGGTTAGAAGGCACGGTGACATGTCCGACGCCTGACAGTGATCGTGGGTCGCGTCATGTAAGTAGTCTGCCGTGCATACCTCCCTGATCGATATATACTGATGCGCCTCTGCTCGGTGTATCAATCTCGCTTCCGTCCCCTTTCAAGCTTTCACTTGGCTGGACTTTGTCCTGACGGCAGCATATGGGTGAGTGAGTACTCGGCTCAGCATCCTTTGAATAATCACAGTTACTGCAGGTATCAATGCGATCGGAGACCGATGCCCTCCTTTGGCGGGGACAGCTTCAATATCATATATCATGGCTGCAGTACCCGATAGACGCCCAAGGGGCAGCGATGCTGGCACTAAGTAGTCAGATCCGATCCCTCTCAATTTCCGGAGTTATCGGGCTATGGCCGAGCATCTCTCAGTGCATGGGTCTCTAGGGCAAGTCGGCGCTCACAAAATCGCCTTACCTTTTCAATCGAGGGAACGCTTGCCGATATGAATTTGCATATCGCCACGACGTCTCAACGATCGCACGTCAACACCCCAAACAGATGTGTTGTTCTGGTGGACTACAGCCTCTCTCTGCCAACGCTGACAACACAGCTTCAGGAAGGCATACGCGGGCATCGATGAACGTAGGCCATCCGCGTGCTAAACACGGTACGTTCATCGAGTATTCGGCTATTATGTCAATAGGGGCAGGTACATATTGCTGTTGATGTCGAATTTTGACGTCCAGCGCTGAGCTAGCCGCTAGCAGTCTGCTCTCACAACAGACACCGCCTCGGTCACATGTAGCTGTCTCCCCGAAGGAGAGGAGACGGTCGCCGATATATGCTTCAACTTTTCAGTTCTGATTTCCCGCCCTAATCTGCCTACCCCTTTGGACGTCTTCCGTCCTGCTTCCAGCACGTAGAGCCAGTCCTTCTCCTGTCGTGCCTCTCTCTACCTCGCCTCTCCTCGACGACTGCTCCTCTTTCTGTGCTTCTCGTTCGCAGTAGCAATGATCGAAGAGAAGGCTCCCCCTACCTACCCCGCCTATCCCTCTCAGCCCCAGGCCGGGTACCACCCTCAGGGACATTCTGCACCGATACCAAGCAACCCGTCGCAGCAATTCATGGCCCCTCCGCCACAAGGTCCCCCTCACCAGCAGTCCTTCCAGTCGGGGTATAACTCGGCTCAGGGCGTAGGTCCCATCGGCCCCCAGTCAGGTTACCCTCCTGTCTCTACTATTGGTCTCAACCCTGGCGCACAATACCAGCAGCAACGTGAGTCTCATTACATCCGTGACATTGGCGGCACTGGCTAGGTTGTACAAGTGCTAATCCACCTATCGTTCGCTACCAGTGTTTGCGATGTGCGCTCAGGGCAACCACGACGTGACAACCAAATACGGCATAGGAGGTATCATCGTTTCTGTCGTATGTTTCCCTTGCGGTCTCTTCGCGCTTTTGTATGTGTTCTGCCCTTGCTTGTTCTTATATTGCAGGCTGACCGCAGTGGGTTGCATTCACTTCGAACAGATGCGATCAGGAGAAGCGTTGTGTACGCTGCGGGGTTCGTGTGACATAGTCGTGGGAACAGGTCCTGGACTTCTACATCAATTCGGCCACTGACAGTGTCTGCGTCACATCTATAGCATGATTCCCTCTTGCGGCTTATAACATATTATCCTACACACCGTCTCATCTCGCTTTTATACCTTATGATATACGCTTGGTCTTATTCCCCTTACGGACGTCATCGGGATCAGGACAGTTTCGACAGCAACATGCCAGACAACTCTACCTTCTTCTGAGCTGTCTGACAATGGCCGACTGTCATCTGCCTCGCCTTTGTAGCGATTACGCCCGATGCGTCCGAAAAACAAGTATGTAAGTATAGTCGTGCTAGAATTTGCGATCTAGCACTTCTGAGCCATGACTCGATTAAGCATTGACACTGCCATACGTCGTCGACGCACAACGCCGCAAGGCGCCTCAAGGATAGCACCGAGTCAATGCGTTCCTCCAACTGGAGTTATGTATTGTGTCAGTGCACCCCTGCATACTAACGCTGCCGAGATGGCGTGCGTGGGCGAAATGACTCAGAGACATGAGCCATCCTCATGCTAAGTAGGCTACGCGGCTGTTCCGTAAACTCGCCAATAGGAGACCCTTGTTTGGTTGCCAGTGACTTTGACGGCTGACGCTCTGCTCTGGGGCTATTCTCACAGCGGGCACCGCCTCGATCGGCTCCAAGTACTGTAGGATTCCTGTGTCCATGGGACCGTGAGGAGTAGATTCGATGACCTGTCGCTTACCTCCACATTCGGCCTCTCCGCTCCAACCCTTGCAAAGTTTCACATCTCCCTTCCAGCTTATAGAGCTGGACTTTCTCTCGTTGTCTCTCACTATACTCTTGTCCTACCTCTATAGTCCGTCGCCCGACGCGCTTATTTCTTCTGCTTGAACCTGCTGCCGCCCATCGGTCTTTGCTTTCGTCAATGATTGAAGAGAAACCTCCCCCTTCCTACTCCCACTCCTCTCAATCCCATAGCCAGGCAGGATTCAATCAACAAAGACAGACTCCACAGATGCCAGGCGATCCTTCACAGCAATATTTGGCGCCTCCGCCACAAGGCCCCGCCCACCAGCAGTCCTTCCAGTCGGGGTACAACTCAACTCAGAGTGTAGGTCCTATGGGTTCCCAGCCGGGGTACAGCCCAAATCAGTTTGGAGGACCCGTTGGTCCTCAGCCGGGATATCCTCCTGCTTCAACAATGAACGCTAGCCCTGGCACACAATACCAGCAACAACGTGAGTCCTACTACATCCGTCGACAGTTACGACACTGGTTTGGTCTTCAAATACTGATCCGACTTACGGGAACGCAGTTTTTGCGATGTGCGCCCAGGGAAATCATGACGCGACGACCAAGTACGGTGTAGTCGGTATAATTCTTGCAGTTGTATGTTTCCCTTGCGGTCTCTTTGCGCTTCTGTACGTGATCCGCTCCTCGTGCATCTATCGACCCCATGACTGATCGTAGTGAGCTTCATTCACTTTGGGCAGATGCGACAGGGAGAAACGTTGTGTACGTTGCGGCGTTCGCGTTGCATAATCGGGGGAAGCGATCTACTTGTTAGCAATACTGTTCAGCCGTGTGGTTTGCGATCTTACGCGGAATCGCATATCGCTGATCACATGTCTACAACCTCGTATCCCCGGTCTCTTCATCTGATCTGACTGGTCATGTATTGTAACATAATGCCTATCGGAAGCTATTTATAATAGGGGAGCACGTCAAGTGAATCCATCATCTTCTAGGGGCCCACTGTTATGATTCTGTATCAGGATGTGGTACAGAGGAGAGCCAGCGCATCATCTGCGCTCCGCATCGCATACATTGCCTTTGAAATCAAGCCCCAATGTGCGAAGACATCGATGCTAACCGTGTCGTGGCTCTGCATAGATATCAATCAGATCCTGCTATCAGCCCGTCCAGCCCAATGTCGAATTACGGCAATACACCCAAGTGTATCTCGGAGGCATTTGAACAGACCAGAGGCATTTGTATTACAATTGCATTCCTGGTCGTTGAATGATCCTGTGCACCATGCCATTGTGCATATCGTTTGCAACCACTGCACGTACCGGCGATTTGGCGAGAAAACAATTGATCGAATGTCACATGAGGCAATCTAGCGCCCAAGCCACCACAATTTTCAGAGGCGGGTCACCCTTGGCGATGCATTCTCGTTCATCTCTACAGCGCATGCCAAAAAGTGTTGAAGATTTCCATGTTGTAGTGAGATGCCGCGCTCATCAATTCAGCTCTGCATGACATCGATAGAGGTCGAAGTCTGTCGAGGAACAGGGTGGCAGGGCAGCATTGGCCCGTAGCAACCGAGCGCGGAGCTGGGAGGTTCTTGGGCATGTTTTTCGGGAATGCGCTACCGGTTCGCAAGCCGCTGTAATGTACCTAGTCTGCCCTAGGCGTGCATAGACCTTGATGTAATACCCTCAAATCATATCATCAAACTGAGCTTCGGGTATTCTTCTTCTGTGAAGCCTTGGAGAGACGCGACAGTGCTCCGGGATTTCAAAAGGCTATATTCGTCTGACCTGCAGGCGAAATATCTACGCCGTATATAGATGAAACCGGCACCGCTAGCATGATGACTCACAGATGCTCATTTGAGGCCATGAGATTACGAACGACCGTGGTTAGTCTTGGTGATCACTGGGAGCGACTAGTAGTTTATTTCGCGTTCTGGCGCTCCTGACAGGACACGCGCAGGACCGCCCAGAGTAAGCGGAAGCAATGAAACACACCCATTCCCAGGATTTACTGTACGTACATGGTATTTACACTACTTCTGCGTTCCTATTTCACATCTGCATCTGGTTTTCACACTGCCGTTCATCCGCGATAGAGAGGGACATCATATTTTAGAGATGAGAGGCCGCTCGCCCGTTCGACCATGAATGCTACCGTCCGAAGGTATCAAACACCGGATACGATGCCTGTCGGGCGGTGGAATGCAAGTTGGGGACGTGACGGCGGGCGCGGAGGGGGGAGAGATGTATCAGGGGCATCTTGACAGTACCACCCCTAGGACGCCACGCTTGACAGGTTGATTGAGCCGATACTCGTACGGGGCGCGATGGAGGGCGACGGTCGATGGGGAGCCTCTGGAATTGCAATTTTGGAGGGCCACAACCTGTCTCGAGCGCTTGATGGGCAGAAGAAGCGGAGGGGGTTTGACTGCCTATATAAACTCAGGTTAGTCGACATTTGCCCTCCATCGTTCATTCCTCCTCCGCTTTCTGGATCCTCGTCTTGTTGCCTTTGTGCTGAGCCCGCTACCTATTTGCACTCTCTTCACCTTATATTCACCCTTCATCGTCCTAAGAACCAGAACTGAACCTTTTCGCACGTAATATCGTCACTACCTACAACCTATAGCATTCGACATGGACGCAGGCAAGGAGTACCAGGCTAATCGTGAGTCTATATCCTATCCTTCTCTTCGTAGACAGTCGAGCTCACCTGGTGTCGCCCACGCAGTCATGAACATGTGTGCCTCTGGCAACCATGACTACACCAAGAAGTACGGCATCTGCGGTATCATCTGTGCCATCGTCCTATTCCCTTGCGGTCTCATCTGTCTCTTGTACGTATTAATACCTCTACAGGTCTCCACATGTGATTCGTAGAACGTGCTTGACTTACCGATACATTCAGCACGGATGTCGAAAAGCGCTGTGTGCGTTGCGGTGCCAAATCATGAAAACTTGGCACAGCGATTCGCTTCCTCCACCATGACCACCCTCGCTCGAGCGCGAGGTCGACTGGTCGTCATCTAGGGTAACACTGGTTGTTCGGTCCTGTTGTATAAGATGTGACAAATCCACTCCTTTATCTATATCTTATCTTCTACCCTTCTTTGTTTTGATGTCTGCCAGAATGCCGCAGTCGATCAGCACAGCCGTCGAATTCGGGACATACATGAGACCCGCAGGCGAGGATACGTACCTTGGTATTGTTGGCGCTGGAGGGCCAACTTCCGACGCGATGGACGAAGTTGATTGGCCAGTCAGCGACTCCGTGTCGCGTATAGACCGGTGCAAGTGGAAGACACAGGAGTACCAAATGACCAGGGTACTACGTTCGTGTCGCTTCTCATACCGGTGACGGGCGACCGCAGGCCGTCGCAATCCGCCCGGTGCATGGAATACCGATTGCAGCTACTGCACAATAAGCTCCGTCCATGGATGTAATGATATGTTCTCATCAACAAATTCCAACCAGACAAAGGGTTCAGAATTTGTCCTCGCCGTGCCCATGGGCGCATCGGGAAGGCACTGGGCCACCGCTCGCTGAATGGTCCTTCAACAAGAAGATGGTGATCATTAGACCAAAAACGCCAGTCGGACATAGCTGATCGCTGCGTACCGTCGGGTATCGAGGGGCACGCATGTAATAGCGTACGTCCTCTGTTTTTGTAGATCGCAGCGTGATGGCGCTCTAGAGAAGCATATGTTGAACAGAGGCGAGCCCTGCAATGAGTGCTGAGCATCGCCAGCCAGGTGTTTTCCGCGGACGTATGTCGACGACTGTAGTTGCGAAGCTCTACGACCGCACTATCTCCGCAATTTGCAACGTACACATGCGTACCGTTCACTGCCGTAGCACTGCGCTCGGAAGAAGTTCGAGAAGCCGCTCTCGGGATAGGAAATTTGTCGTACCAGGCAGGGTGGATCGACCACGCCCTCGCTACGAGGACTGCGTAAGCTGAATGAGGTCTCCAGGCACCCATGAGGTGAAAGTGGCGTACAACTAAACGGGTACTTCTCGAGCTTCCTCGTACGCATCCGCTCCTCAATATGAGCAGGCTCTCCCCGAAGAAGATCGTAGCTCATAAGAAGGTAAAGATTCTCGGCGAGGAATTGCGGTGACCCAAGAGTCCAGACAGCACTGCGTCACTGACGTTCAAACCCACACGTTGTGGGCGGCGCTTTCCAGTAGAGTGATGTCCAACCGCAAAGGGTTTTAACGCGCTCGCGGGCGTCAGAACTCAGTATGACTTCGGCTGCCCACGCATCCGAATGAGGATGACAAGCAAAGAATGCGCGTCGGTTATGGTGCGGGTCCGGGAGGCCAACCCACATAGGCCGAACAGAATAGCCGTCCTCGTGCTGCCAGTCGACCCTCGTTTCATGGCGGAAAGGACGCTTTTTGGATTTTTGGCATGCCACGACTTCGAGGTGCGGTTGCGAGCGAGCATGGCGAGATACTAGTTTCGCGGAGCTCATGACCGCCGGGTCGCAGAGTTTGCGCATCTCCCCGGTCCAAAGATAGAAACCAGGACACTCTGCGCCTTCCTGGCGACAAACCCGCAAACGCTTACTCCCCGGGCGATAAGGGAAGCCAACCGTTATACTGCCACCTCGTGTCGACAAGAGCCAAGTTCATTACGGCACCAGGGCGTGCGGGAAGCCTGGCGGAACGAGATATGACCTCGGGATTCGTTCCGCAGCTTCTATGACAAAGTGAGCGTCCTCCTTGACTCCACAGAGAACGTCTGCTGAATTAGACAGCCCAGTAGAAGTAGCAGATTAATTCAGGATAATCCCCGTAGAAGCCAGGGGTGAGTTTGGGGGTGCGCGGCGAGCGAGTTATCCTGTTGTACATGGGCCCGAGTCCGAAGGCCGCGATGAAACAGTCACAACACTATTAGCGAGCAAAAGCGAGGTCCCCAAGCGTTCCCAGGGTGGGGCACGCGAGGCGGGGTTGCCCAATCATGTTACTCAGAGGGCGGGGCATTGAGCACGACTCTGGGCTGCGTCTTTACGCGTGTCTGTCGTGTGATCCAGGATGAGGCGACTGTCGGTTCGACGTTCCCATGCGGGGCGACAGAGCGCGCCCTTCGGCAGAGGGGGGTCCTCGGGAGCGGTGAGCGACGAACCCACGCATCGATCGCCGTCGGTGTGGCCTTCTCCTTGGGCGGGTGAGGACGGAGGTGCCGCTGAAGGGACTGACTGGACAGCAGGCGTCGAGGAGCCAGAAGACGTCGACAAGGCCGAGAGCGTCGGGGGAGCAGCCGACGGCGTTGTGGACAAAGATCGGGGCGTCGATCTATGCGTCCTTGTGATTGGAGGACCCTGTCGGAGAAGGCGCTGGTCAGGGACGGAGCGCCGGCGGCCTCGACGCAGGTTCAACGCAGCGCAACGCTCGTCCATAAAACCCTTTCCCCGTGCTCTTCGTCATCTTCTGTTCATTTCCAGTCTTCTTCTTGCCTTGTGCACCAGGAACACATTGGGACGCTGAGTAGAAGGCGATCTTCACAAGGGTGACCCACCGAGTCCGGCAAGCTCGAAGTCAACTTCGGCTGGGCACTCCGCGCGCCGCTCGGCATTCCTCACGATTCCAGAGCATATGTTAAGCCCCGGGCTCGACCTCTTGGTACCCCGTTATCGTCTCCGCTCTCTTCCTTCAGCGTCACCCACAACGTCCTCACGACCACGATTGTTCACGACTCTTCCTACGACTTGTATCATCATATCTGTTCGTTCTCGTCGCTCCTCGGGCCTCAAAGTTGGAGGCGGACCGTAACCATTCGAGAAACGACGTTTGTGGCACTTGCATCATGAGGTTCAACCCGGTGAGTGTTATGTCGGCTCGAATCCTTGCTGGCACTCAATCAGCTTGTAGTTCGAGGTTTCCATCCCTCATATCGCCTATGCTGCCTTGGGTGGATTTGTAGTATTGGTGAGTGCTCTCATTCCTAGCCTCCTGGGTTCCCGTCTGATCTGCCGCACAGTTTGGCATGTTCTCCCTTTTCATTCGTGAAAGGGTGCGTATTCACTATGTCAAGCGAAGTTTCCCTTTGTGCTAAACTTCGTTCTGGTGTAGCTATATATAGGTGAAGCGATCTGGGCATTCCTCTTTGGAGTGGTCATAGGTAAGCAGCGACATCTTTTACCACATGGACTTGCGACTTGCAACTCACTCGCTCAGGACCATATGGTGCCAACATATTTGATCCCAGAGGATGGGGTGGAGGAGACCGGGAAACCATCAATACCATTACCCTCGAAGTGACCCGCGTAATCCTGGCTATCGGAGTCTTTGCCATTGGCGTCGAGCTACCAAAAGCCTACATGCAAAGACATTGGAAGAGCTTACTCTTCTTGCTGGGTCCCTGTATGACATGGGTATGTCGCACCGTCGCTCGTTTCGAGCCGCGATTAATTCTGTACTCCGTCTAGGGCTGGTTCGTATCTGGTGCCCTCATATATGCGCTTATCCCCGGGCTCAACTTCCTTTCTTCTCTCGCCGTCGCCGCTTGCCTGACACCAACTGATCCTATCCTCGCTGCGGCGGTCGTCGGTGGAAAATACGCCGACAAGCATGTACCTGCACATTTGCGTCATCTACTCGCCGCGGAGTCGGGCTGCAATGACGGCGCGGCATTTCCATTTCTCTTCCTCGCACTCTACCTTATCGTCGACCCGTCAACGGGTCGAGCAGTGTCCGACTGGATTCTGCTGCTCTGGCTTTGTACGTCCCATCTTATGCCCGGTCCGTTTGTCCGCTAATGATTTGGTGGCCTGCCACATGCGATGGCAGACCAAGTCGTCTTAGGCATCGTGTTTGGCGCCTTGCTGGGCTTCGGATTCCGGCACTTGATGAAGTTCTGCGAGAGAAAGGATCTTATTGACAGGCAGTCGTATGTCGCCCAGTATGTGTCGCTTGCGATGCTCACTATCGGTGCAACGACGCTTCTCGGTTCAGATGACCTTCTTGCAGCGTTCTCTTGTGGCACTGCCTTCGCCTGGGATGGTTTCTTCAACAAGCAGACAGAGGAGTCTGTTTTCTCATCTGTCATCGACTTGATTTTCAACATCGCGGCTTTCGTCTTCGTGGGCGCTTGGATGCCTTTCAAAGACTTTTCGAATGAGACACTCACTCTTTCCGTCTGGCGTCTTCTCGTCATCGGCATATTGGTCCTTATCCTGCGTAGGCTACCCATAATCGTCGGGCTCTACAAGTTCATACCAGACGTCAAGACGTTCCGCGAGGCTGTTTTCAGCGGTCATTTCGGCCCTATGGGGATCGGTACGTTATCAGCTGAATTTTCCCGAGAAATTATGACCACTGATGTCGGCGATGTATATTTGATAAGGCGCTGTCTTCATTTCCACGCTCGCCGCTCAACAGCTCCCCGTTCCCGAGAACCCTCCAGTAGGTCAGCAGCAAATGCTCGCGGCTTCGATCCAGCCGATCGTTGCGTTCATGGTTCTGTGCTCTATTGCTGTCCACGGCCTCTCTATCCCCTTCTTCACCTTCGGCCGCCGCGTGCACTCCGTTTCTCGCACCTGGTCAAGGCACGACACCTTCGGAACGTTCGGTTCCACTCGCCGACGATCTATTATCCCCGAGTGGACCACGCAGATCCGACACGTGCAGCCCGGCGAGGAAATTATCATCAATCGCGACGGGCAGGCCGAAAGCATCACCCCCGTAGATGGCTCGGAGACGCAGGAGAAGCCCATCGACGAAGAGTCGCCGCCTTCGCATGAGAAGCCAGTGCCTGCTCCGGATAATCCTCCCGACGGCGACGAACAGGTGCAAGAGTGGAAGGAAGGCCCACACAGAGTCATCGAGCGCCGCTCAGCACCAGGAGCAGAAGTGAGTGGTCGGCCGAGCATGTCCGCTCGTCCTCTTTGTGACTCGCTTATGCCGTGGATGAATGCGACCGCTGATCATCGCACCCGCGACTTTTCTAGGTCGAGGTGGAGGTTCAGCGGAACGTCTATGGCCCTTCGGAGACGCACACGGCCACGTTGCGCATTGCCGAGGACGCCTCCCGTCACGCAGTGGACGAGATCCGGGGGAAACTACGGAATGCTCCGCATGAGATGGAGCACATTCTTCGCTCTGCGGAGGAGGGCGTTAGACACGAGGCGAAGGACATGGAGCAACGGGTGAAGCGTGCGGGGGACGCTCTGGGTGACGCTCTGTCCCCTCAGACCTCCCCTCCCGACTCGCAAAGGCGTCAGGAACGAGAGGGCCAAGGACGTGCTCGGGGCACTGATGAAGAGTCCCCGGAAGACGAGGGCTGGATGTCAGACCGCAGCGCAGGAGAGCCGTCGGGCAGCGGCAACAGGGCCGCTGGAAGGGGTCCGGAGAAGTCGAGGAAATCTAAATCGCCAAAGATCAAAGCACCGAAGACGAAGAGCAAGCGCGCGTTTGCCGGCATGCGTCACAGCATCCTTGGGCAGCGACCAAACGCTCTTCACCGCTCGCGCAGCGAAGAATATGACCACACGCGACGGCACAGTCAGTCGTTCACCGATGGCAACGAGGACCTCCCGCAGGGCGCACAGACGCCGTCGGAGGAGATGCGCGGACGTAGCTCTGCGGTGCGGTCGCCCCGCTCTCCGCGCTCGCCCGCGTCGGGCACTGCGACGCCGATCGGCCCGCACCCGCATCTGCGCCTGGCACATCGACGTGTCGACTCGATCCGCTCCGAACTTCCCAGTCGAGAGATGTCGCCCGCACGATCGGTGCGCTTCGTGGACGATGGGCGGGGAGGCGCGTCCACACCGCGCATTGTGTCACCCACCTCACCCAATACGCCATCGCATGGCATGTCTGAGGCCGAGGGCGAGAGCGGGCAGAACGGTGACGATGATGAGGAGTCTCCGAGGACCACCGTGCGGTTCAGCCTGCCTGGTCCAGAAGCGAAACAATCGTGAGGAGGGGCAGGCTTGACTGAGTGGTTTCGTTGGATACCTCGGTATCTATCGTGCAGCTCCTCTGAGATTGCGATGTGTTGTCGTTTTCGTTTGCTGTTCTCGTGTTGACGAGTGCTATCCATGTCCCAGACTAGATGGACGATGCCAGACCCATGCGGGTGCATCGCGGACGCTGGCTTTCTTCTGTGTAGAGTTATATCAGCAATGCCTGGCATAATGGTCTTTCTTATTCTCTCATCTACTTACGCTTAGCTGCTATAGCCTCTTGTATTATTTAGCAGTCTCTTTCCGTTCGTCTCGCTGTGTTTATGTCTCCTCATTCCTCATCAGTTACGTTGATCACGTCATTCAATTCGCATATGACTTCGTATCGCATCCAAACCAGTCGGTTCCGGCACAAACTACGTAGCCCCGGTCATCTACATTCTCATGAGCATCCTGATACAATGGCATGTACTGAACCTACGACCCCAGCACTGATCACATCCGCAGCTTATCCTAATGAACTCGATTATCCGCTCGAACCGTTACTCGGGCCCTCAGTAGAAGCGATCAACGCTTATTCGTCCTTCGCCTTAGCCTTCTCAGCCGTCTCGTGCGTCTGTTCCAGGTGCCTGAGATTGACACCCAGTCCCTCCACCGTACGCCTCAAGAGAGCCAAGACGAAGACAAAGAGGCTTCCAAGAAGCCACGCCGCTCCCGAGCTTTCGAAGAAGTCAAACGCCCGTGCCAGCCGCAGCACGTTCCGGTCTGGCTGACGATCGGCGGGCACGATCTCGAAGGGTAGCTTGGCGGAAGGCCCCGCGACGGCAGCGGCAGCGCGCAGTCCGGAGGTGAAGCCGTCTTCATGGAAGCCATATTTCGTCCAAGCACCGGCGTAGGAGATCCCCCGGGTGCCTTGAATGCTTGGAAGGAGGGACTGCGCTCGGATGGCCTGTAAGTAATGGGAGAGATCAGATCAGCGGAAGTCTCAGAGTAGGTACAGAGGAATGGAGGCGGATTTAGGTGGGTGCATTACCTTCTCGCTGAGGATGGGGTGGTCGTACTTGTACCGGCCGAATGTGAGGGACGGCTTAGGGTCGAATGGCGGGTTGAGCGTTACGAGCACCGGGCCGTGGTCTTTCATCGAAAGGTGCTGAAGTGCATTCATCCAGTCTAGCCTCACCGTTAGTGTGTATGATGTGTGAAATTCATGCGTGGCGAAATTGATACTCACACGTCCTACAAGGCCAGGACGGTCAGTACTGTGCACATGGTCTGGGGCAAATCACATACAAAGAAACCTGATTGATGTTCGGAAGGTAGTTTCCGGCCTTGTCGGTAACGGACTTGGTCAGATAGTTCCAACATGACCAGGCAATGCGAGCCTTTGGCATGAGCTATATGCATGGTGTGAGACGGTGAGGAGGCTAGGGGAGGAAGCACGAAGGTCTCGATAACTCTGACCTGCTCGTCGCAATGTAGTACAGCCTCATTCCTGTTCCACTTGAACGACTCCAATATACGAGTCTCCTCAGAGGTCATCCCACCGCCCTCCTTGAGTATTTCTACGGTCGTGTCCGTATGACATGCTAAGATAACGTGGTCGAACAACATCTTCTCTCCAGACGCCGTGGTGAGTTCCACACGATGAGGTTGGGAAGCATGGTCGGAGAGAGGTGCCGACCTCAGCGCCTTGATAGGAGTTGAGAGATGCAGCCGAGACGGTGACAGTCGGGAGATGATCTTTTGGACATACGTGCGACTAGAGCAGAACCTCGTCAGTCGGCCATACAAATTGGCTCATCAAGCCTACTTGCCTGCCGCCGCGAAGCGTGAGCCACTTTGGTTTTCCTGTGATCTGTAGAAGATGATGGTTCAGCATAAATTGTATCTGACAGCCATGTCAGCCATCATGCGCTTTGGATGCGTCGTCTATAAGTCGACGAACCAGTGTCTTCGCTGGGAAGTCGAGAGCGCATTTGTCTGGCGGAGTGCTCCAGATAGCAGCGGTCATAGGCTGGAAATAGTCATGTCAATTAACGGATCATAACGAGGAAGTCATCGGGTCGCCGTACAATGAGGTAGTTGTCCCGGAACGAGTCCGAGTATCCATGGCGCTGGAGGTACGTCCCAATAGAAATCTCTTCATCTGCTGAAGTCTTGCTCTCAAGTTCGATAATAAACCTCTGTGCGCTGACGTTGAAGCGTAGCACGTCGTATATCAACCGCCACATTTGCAAGTCAAGGAGACGCGACGGCTGGCAGAAGATAGTCAGGAGGTTATCTCCGGCCCATTCAAAGAACCCCATGTCGCGGGAGACGGAGAAGGTCATCTCTGTCTTGATAATGCGTTCTGCTAAGTCCGGGAATATGTTGAGGAAGTTGATGAAGTTTGGGTAAGTGCTGGGGTTGAAGACAATCTTCGTGACGTTTGAGCTCCGTACGCCGAACGACAGCGACCCATGCAAACTTACGAAACCACTGTGGACGCTATGGTCAGGGGAAACTCGGAATCGTCAAACAAGCCAGCTAGTCTCTCACGTATCCACGTCAGTCGGCTTCTTCCCTGGCCGGTCGAAGATGACTGTGTTCGCGTGGCCGCCTAGACGGGAGTCCGCTTCGAATAGATGAACCTCATGGACGGTGTATTCGTTCAGGAGCTGTGCGTAGGATGAGCTCTCCTCATGTCATTCTGAATTGAAAGCATCTACCCATGTTGCGCCGAGGCCAGATACGCCTGAACCAACCACAGCAACTTTCATAGCGAACTGCCTATGGCGCTTAGTCTACCAGTACACAAGTTCGGCTCGCTGAG
Organism: Dichomitus squalens LYAD-421 SS1; assembly: GCF_000275845.1. Taxonomy (NCBI): domain Eukaryota; kingdom Fungi; phylum Basidiomycota; class Agaricomycetes; order Polyporales; family Polyporaceae; genus Dichomitus; species Dichomitus squalens. Next base: position 624,995 of record NW_006766889.1, read on the forward strand.
AGATTGAATGGGCCGAGGAACGTGATTCTACACTATAAGAACTACGTGTGAGGTGGATGGTACGTGGCCGGGTGAGGACAGGCTAAATATGCAGTGCACGCAGGAGGAACAGATACGTGATGAGAGATTGACAGGTTGGCATGGAGAGCGTTACATCATTAAGCGCTCATTGGGAGGTCTTCGAGAACACGGATACACCGTCCGCGGTCGCTGCGACGCCCTTCACCATCTTACTCCCTGCCTCAGCTTGCCAGTGGAGAGCTGCTTCACAGGATAGCATAAGAGGTCATCACGATACAGGGGAAGAAGTGCCTGGAATCTGCGAAGTCGAGCCATAATAGTATGTGAAAGCTCAATACTCGCTCCGTGGCCAGTCCGGCAGCCTGGGGCAATCATGAATCATCTCGGTAGGACGCAAGCTTTTCCCTCAAACTAGTGATCCTCGGCTTGAAATTTACAGTGAATGGTTCCGGGTGCGCAAGCGCACCATCCTTGAGGGCCATATTATCGATCGGATGCGCCAGGTCTTCGGAAATCTCAAATGCCCACAAAACGAGCGCGGTGTTGATGAAGAGCGACCTATCTGCAAGATGCTGTCCAGGGCATAGCCTGAAAGACCATCGGCTCGCAATACGATGGCTAACTACGCGAAGTACTCACCTCCGTCCGAAGCCCCAATTGAAGATTCGCAAGTCTTCCTTGATATGTCCCTTTGGGTCCAGCCAGCGCGTGGGTATGAAGCTGTCGCCGTCCGGGAAGACCTCTGGATCGCGACCTATCGCCCTAGACCCATGACTTCAGTGAGAAGCTCCATTTTCATGATACTACACGACATACCAATGACAACCTATAACTTCAGTCCCTGCGGGGATCACGTATTCGTTCTGGTGAGCGAAATAGATCAGGGTCTAGGTACTCAAGCCGTGGTAAGGATGTTACCCAAAAGACATCTTCCGTTGCTGCGTGCGAGATGCCTGCGGGGGCTACAGGCCGCCACCTGTATGATTCCTGTATGTAGGCCCAAACTTCTGGCAGTTCGTCCTGATCAGCGAAGGTAGGCGCTTCCCAGCATCCGAATGAGCCGTCAGACAGCAAGGTATTGACAGCTTCACATACAGCGATCTCGGCCAATGACTTCATCAAGCTGCGCCTGCACCCTGCGTTGCGAGTCCGGGTACTTTGCCGCCGCCATCACGACAAAGCCAAGGGCGCCGGCCGTCTATGTCTGCCGTCAGGCATGCAATTACGGAGTAGGCGCACCACATACAGTGTCTGACCCTGCACCGAACATCGAACCGGCGACATAGGCAAGCTCGTCATCCGACAAGCCATACTCTTCTTGATGATCGAGGAGGTAAGTCACAAAACACGGTTGCACCTCGTTCTCCGCCTGTTGACCCGAGCTCAGTACGGCCCAAGGAACCTCTCCAGACAATGAAACGCGGAACGAACTAGCCGTTGCTTGACTGCATCCACCTGGCCTCGGTATAGGCCGATCTCCTCTCTATGCCACTGCTCGAGCTTGGACGTCATGCCTGGGACGTATCTCAGCCATGGATACGTGTCGATGAGATATGCTCCGGGCCTGAGGGCGTCGCCTAGGCGTGCGGCAATTTTGTTGATTTGTTTGACCTCGGGATCAGAGTACGAGGTCGGGGTGGTTTTTCCGTATGTCACGGACATGATCACGCTCGCCGCATACCTATGGCAGGAGAGAATGAGTTATTGCTTGGCATCGCTTGAGAAGGACTGACCGCCTCGCATGATCCAAGTGATGTTCAGGTGCGTCCAAAATGTCGAGCACGTAGATGCGCGCGTTTTGCATTTGGGTGGGCACGTACGCGACAGAGACGCGCGCCTGGAGCGCTGCGTGTAGAGCGCTTCCAGCCGTACGTCAGAAAGCAGAACGAAGTGACCAGCCGCGATCACATCCACTTCAGTCAAGGGTGACCGAATGTCGTCTGCATCGCACTCACTTTCGTAGTCTCCGTAGACGCGGCCCGGCTCTGGTGATGAGTACACGCATGCCTTTCGAGAGTACCTCGCCTGCAGCTATGTACTGTGGACGGTCTGCGAGTTTGTGGGATTGCTTGACCATGATATCAGTTGCGGCCTGCAAACCATTAGGCTTTAAGCGAAGAACAGGGATCCAGGAAGACGCGTACCTGATGTCCAGTGATTACGCAGACATGCTTGGAGCCATATCGCAGAGTGAATACCGGGCCATATGTCTTAGCCAGCTCGTTGTAGTACAAGTATGCGCTGCGTATGTATTTATTGTGGGTGATCAACAAGATCAAATTCAAAGAGAGCCTACTGAGATCTCGGTGGGGTGTTCCCAAAGAACCAATGTCCTGGAGGACCCGGGGGCATCCCCTCGCCCACCCTGTTGGTCTGCCACAGACGTGCAACGATGCATGTGATGGTTAACAGAGTTCCGCCTAGGAGCGTCCCTGCGAGGGCCTGATAAGGTGATGCAGCCTCCCATATGAGCGCAAGCATGATTTACTGAGGACACGGGTAGAAGTCGCTCACCTCGCCGGAGAGCGGCCCTCTTATATAGGTCTTAGCCGAGCACAGCGAATCGCCGACCCCCTTTTGGTGGTAAATAAAGCAGAAAATTCAACGTGCTATACACTGCGGGTGCTTTGCATGTCATCTCCGTTCGTAACGCGGGTCATGAGAGCACCGCCCGAGAAGGCTTAGTCGGACATAACGCGGGATTGTACGTGAAAAGAAGGGGAGATATTGCATAAACCAGGTACAAATGGGACATCTGGGCTTCGGGATGACGGGAAGGTGTCGCCGGAAGTTCGGGAGGTCTGACCGCCGTTAGACTTCAGGACGACATTCTATGTTTATGTCAATAAAAGCGTGGTAGTCACCGATAGGTTCAGGCTAATCGGATTATCGCGAGTAACGGCACTCAATTACTCACTTTGCAATGTCTAATTTGTACTAGACTTCCTTGCAAAGCGTTAGCTGCACCGCTAGGCCCGGTCGTAGCTTGTGTGGAGAGACGAACACCACTGTACCGTTGAGCCATATGCGCTTTGGCGCACGCCTATTGAGTCAGGACTCCGAGATACTGAGTTGAGGCCCGTTTTAGCCTTGCTGTACACGGTCTTGGCGAACTCAAGAGCAACAATGCCACTCTGACTACATCCTCGTGCTCATACGTAGAACATAGGTAGAGTACCAATTACGGGGAATTTGAAACAGCCGACAGACAGCGTAATAGCAGACAGAGCGATTCGCTGGCTTAGTTGATGGTGAACTTGGGAGACGAATTTCCAGAGTCACCAAACACTTTACGGAAATCCGGTTAGCCCTGAAGAAATCAGCAAGAAGTCGTGGATTACGTACGGACGACGATGTAGTCATCGCGGGTGGCGACCTGAGGGACAGTCACGTTGACCGCGCCATCCCTGATAGGAAAGTTTGAAGCGAGAGGATTCTCTGTAAGAAGTGAGGCAAGGTCCGTGAGCACAGGCTTGTGTGCAAGCAGAAATATGTCCATGTACCGATGTCGAGATGCTCATCGGTGGAGCCATCTTCAACGAAACCGAGGAGGATGAGCCCAGTCTGGTTCTGGTTGGCGGCGGGGATGCTGGAAGTGTCCCAAGTGACGGTCTGCACGGAGCCAACGGTCCACACTTCCCCAGCGGTGGGGGAGGTGACAGGGGGAGAGAAGACGTCGTTCGCGGCACGGAGAGCAACCGCAGAGGCTGTGGTGGCCAGGGCAGCGAGAGCAAGGATCGACTTGGCGAAAAACATCGTGTGAAGCGTGCTAGGGTGGATGGATGGACGAGGAGTGAGCAGAAGTGTCGAAGAGCAGGAAAAAAAACAGGAAGGCTGAGCACTGAGGTGAGAGGGAAGTCCATAGAGCCTTTTATATGCTCGGGATGATCGCTGTCGGAGCGCCAGAGTTACGCGGAGTGAAGGGCAGGGGTGACCGGTCAAAGAGTATAACGAAACCTTCTCATCGCCTGTATACCCAGTGTATGCAGAAGAGCTATTCGTGGCACAATTGGGGATGTTTCGGCGGGGATATGGCCGGCGTTGTACCATTGCTACATAATCCCGTCCCCACACATCGGAGTTCGGCTTGCACGACTCGAGGTAGCGGAGTTCGACATCTGAACAAGTAATCGAATCACTCATGAAGAACGCGAGAGTGTACGCAGAGTGTACTTACCCCGTATGGACTCAGTCGAGACCTCTATGATCACAGGGTCGAATGAATCCACTACCGCTGACTGTTGCAACCAACGACTCGCAATCGGTCGTAACAGCACAACCTTCCAGTTCTGCCGGTATGGATCAGGGTGTCGTTTTATCGTACAGAGAACTGCAAATTCATTCAGCAAACCAAACATGCATAACCATTCGAAGTCGAGGCGCGCACCTCACGGACTGCTTCCGGGATTGGATATGTTGCTTGTTGTATGATTATAGTCCATCGAGTGTTCCCTGTCTCGAAGGCCACCTGCTCGATACTTGGCAGTACCAGTCCTAGTACCAGTCCTAGTACCAGTACTGGGTACAAGGTCGAAGAGGGCGTCTAGAGGACACGTCGCGACGCGACCCATGTGACAGACGCGTCAACAAAATCGCGTCAATACGGCCAAATAGGTCATTAGGCACAGGAAGCGCTGGCGCGCGCTCCCGCCACCGTGGCCCTTCACACTCTTCATCTTCACCTTCGTCGTCGTCGTCGTCGCCGTCGCCGGCAGCGTCCATCACGCGTTGTCTGGCCTCCTCCCACTCAATCTCCCACGACACACGATGAGTCTCCCTACCCCTCCCGGCACGTCCCACAGAGACGAGAAGGAGAATCGTACACCCCGCTTTGCACGCGTCTCGTGGTCAGACACGGCAAAACTCCATCCTATCACAGACAGCCCACCACGCACGTCCTCTGCCAAGTCCAGCGCGTTTAAGGCTGGTCCGTCGCGGTCGATTCTCAAGAAAACCACCTACCCGTTACTACCTCCCATTGACGAAGATGCGGCTCAGAAGGAGTCGACGCCCGAACCAGAGGACCCCCTTGCAGACTTGCACTACCTTGAACGTCCTATGGCTCGCATTATTTCTCCAGAAGCATCATTGTGCGATCTCATCCAGGCCTACACTAGTCTCGCGGCGCGTCTCCGAAACTGTGTTACTGGGAACACTGACGCAGACGCGTCATGGCCGCTTTTTCAACCCCTCAGGAAACATCGGAGAGCATTCATCGAGGCGATGGTGCGTGATATGAATCAGGTCTTTGTTGATCCCCTTGAAGGGGCCGCGCCCACGGGCTTGATCGACCCACTTTCCTCGCCGTCGAGGGAACCGCCTTCGACGGCAAGCCTCCCTTCCCCACGCGACAGCCCCAAGAAGACAAAGAAGCGAGGCATGTCCGAGGAGCAAGTCAAGCGTGCCCGCGACCTATGTGGCATATGCCACGCAGTCATGAGGTTGCTGAGTGTAATCTTTACTCTTCCGTCTCTCTATAACCTCTTCAATGGTAAGTGCTGGTTACCGCGTGATAACCTGGGAACTCACATTATGTCATTTTCCAGAGGAAGAACTTGGTTATATTTTCACCCAAGTCCTCGCAATCCCGCTCGTCAACGAGCTTCCGACCCCGAACGCTCGGAAGACGTACGCGCTGGCAATCTGGCTGATCCAGGTACAGCGTCTACCGGCGGAGGTCCTTGAGCCGGCTAAAAACCGCATCGCTTACGCGTTACGTCGCGGAATCGGTGGTGAACTTGGCAAGGAGGGCAAGAAGGGCTCGGTCAGCGATGGGCTCAAGGTATGCCCGGTGGCAATCCCTTGACTATATGCGCTGACCACTTTGGTAGGCTGTCCATGACCTGGCGCTCTACCAGCCAGCGATCTTTGTGCCGTCCTTTGTTTCAGTTCTCGGGAGGATTCTCGACAACCTGCTTGCGCCCACACTCGCGATGCGTGGTCAGGCATGCCACGCCCTCGGTGGGCTGGCACTTGCTGCCGCGTCTCTGCCTCCAAGCGAGGCGCATACACGTATGTCAACAATTGTGGCGTCGCGCCTCATGAAGCCGGCAGACGCTAGTCCTGCAACCCCGTCGAAGAAGCTCGAGGCCAGTCCATCAAAGGATTCGATCCTCGTTCGCACTCTTCGTACAACGCTTCAGGCGGCCGAGCCGAGACATTCGGCGCAAGGTCCTGTGTGGGCCTTCAGCGTCATCGCTCACCTAATCGTCCTCCTTGGACCGACAGTGTACCTCCACCCAGAACTCACGCGTACCATCTCCGCGCTGTTCTCCTTGGGAATGCGTCATACGAAAAGTTCGGTGCGCGCGCTTGGATGCCTTGCCTGGCGTTCCATGACGTGGGCATTCTGCCGACCACCACATGTGAAGGTCGCCATCGACACCGAGTCGGACGGCGAAGATGAATCAGCGACAGAAGAGGACGTTGTCTCTGAGAGGAGAAGGCATGACGAGGTACTTCGCAACAACTTCAGACTCCTTCCTTCCATCGTCGACATGGGTGCTGGTGTCAGCACCGTTGGTGCGCTGCTCGGACAGGAAGTCATGGACGACATGTCCGTGTTTGGCGCCCTCCGTGTTCTGCGCACGATGAGTCGCAAAGGTGGCGTCACATGCAAGGATGCTATGGACCTCACGCGCCACCTACTCAGCGCCGCGTCGCTCGCGTACGGGACGACGGAGGATTCCAATTGGAACCACCGCAAGCTTCTCGTGCACGACTTCTTCTCGGCGAACCCAGGACTGCTCACTGCGGAGTGGAAGACGCTGTCATCGACGGTGAAGCCGCTCATCGAGCAGTGCCCGCAGATCTCGGACGTGCGGACGTTGACCTTGGAAGAAATATCCGCGGAGGGAATGTGGGACGAGTTCGTCGCAATCTGGAGGGATGGGTTGGCGGTGTTGAGGCTGTCGTGGGGCAGCGAGGAGGTTCCGGTGGGTATCTTCTTGATCGGGTAGGCGGGGATGTGCTAAGCTCGTTGCAGACCGAAGTCAGGGAGATCTGGTTCAATTTGCTGAAGTGCAAAGCAGCCCCTCTTCTCGGTACGTTGACCCCTTGCTGTGAGATGCGTCAGGGTGGCGGCTCATTCCTCTTCAGATTCAGATGACCTGGATGGTCTTGCTGAGCTCGCTGCGAACACACGTGACATTCTCGTGGGCATCCTCGATGACCCCGAATTGGACTTCACACTGCGCAGAGACGACGATAATGACGTTCCTCCCTCTCCTGTCAAACAAGCCGGTCTGCCAGAAAATGTCAAAGGCACCGACCGACCGCTGCCTGAGTCACGGTGGAATTTTGCGGTCAAACTCTTCCTCGTCCGCGACCTGTTCACCATTACGCGTGCGATTTTTCCTCCGGAAGTCTTTGGCGATCTCGCGGAATGTGTCCTTCGGTACCTCAACGCCAATGAAGAACTCCTAGTCGGTGACGTCCAGTGCTCCGACGAAGTCCGCGAACAATGGGCATGTCTGTGCGCAGAAGCTGCTTTCGCATGCGACCTGAATGTCGTGCAGTCCTTTTGGGAGAACTCGCTGCACAAGGCTCGCCGCGACTCGGACTGGGACGCGGACGTTCGCGCGTCTGTATGGCAAGCATTCGTCGATCGGTGGAATTCGGGCGACGCGTCTGGAGAGCGCAGCTGGGAAGCGGCCATCATTCTTCTGTCTGCGCCCTTTATCGAGCCCAGTTGCTGGGAAATGGCTAGCGATGATCTCGACACTTGGGATTCTCTTCTCCGCCGGGCGATCGACGCTGCCCTAGACCACGGGATCGACGCGATCACCCTCATCGACCAGCTCGCAGGTGTCATCGCGACGGGCCACAGTCCCTCGACACCGTCGGCTGTGCGTGTTGCGGACCTGCTCCTCTCTAATGTCGAGATCGCGGATGCGCGTCAGGCACCGACGGAGATCTTCGAATTCGCGAACGACACGCTCAACGCTGCCTATCCGCCGGCCCCGCGGCACAAGGTCATGTGCATGTGGCTCCTGCGCACCCTCACGAGGGTCATCGACGCGTGCCCGCAGGAGCTGTGCTCCTCAGTGCTGGAGCTGCTTCTCGAAGGCCTACGGGCGTGGATTGGAGATGACTTCGAGGTGTGCTCCGAAGAGGAGTATGTGGCTGACGTACGTGGCTTGCCGCTGTTCTTCCTCTGTCGCGACTAACCTGCTGAAAACGCAGATCCTGCCACTGTACCAAACTGTGCTCGTGAGTATGCAGCCGTTGGCGAAGGACTTGAATGTCTTGGATGTTCTAGGGCCCCTGCTCGCTGCTCCGTTTTATGGACGGAGGGACAAGCACACTGGAGCTGTCGACGCGTTCTCAGAGTTCTGGCAGGCTACCTATGCTGAGCTCCCTGAGCCTTCTTGCGGATATCCGGAGTCGATTGCCATGTGTCTCGACGCTGTTGCGCAGGCGAAGCGGGAAGAGGAGGAAGACGCGATGAAGGTGGAGAACATGACTGTGATCTGCGACGATTTGCCGAGTCCATCCCTCGAAGTCGCTCCCGAGGACGACACTGCTCTGGAGAGCGAAGACGAGGGGTCGGTTGTCATTCCCTCTCCTGTCATACCCGCTCGTGCATCAACACCTTTCCTCAAGTCTGCCATCTCTCGCGAACCTTCCCCTGTCGCCCCCGTACCGTCTACTCCGAAGAGAAGCCCCGTCATGCGTACCTCTCCCAGCCGTCAGGAGAAGTTGGACGTCAAGGATCAGCTCAGCGCTATTCCACTGGATGTCTCCCCCTCGGTGGATGCATCTCCCAATCATTCCCCTGCTACGCCGAAGCGATCTGCTGCGAAGAAGGACAAGGAAAACCGATCTCCCAGGTCCGCGATCGCATCCGTTACGGAGCGGCTGGCAGCACGTTCTCCTTTCCTCCTCGAGTCAATCCTCGGAAAGCGGCCCCATTACGATGATACGGAGGACATGGCTAGTCTCGACGAGAAGTTGTCGAAGAAAGGTCGTTTGGAGGCATCCCCACTGGCGCCATCTGCATTCTCCAACTTGCAAGTTTATACGACAATGCACGATACTTCGGACACCCTCCAGCAGCTTGCCTTACCCAGCAAGTCCGCTGCGAAGATCGAGACATCAAGCGCCGAAAGTCATGACGACAACGCCTCTGTCGCATCCGATGCGGAGTCGGAAACCTCAGCAGTAGATGCTACGCCTACACCTGCTTCTCGCAAGCGCAAGGGGGTCTTCATGGACGCTGTCGAAGTTCCTTCCGTCCAGCAGATACGCGCCCGTGGCCGACATAGCTTGGAGTCCATTGAACACGCATCGGAGGCAGATGCAGAATTGAAACCGCAGTCCGCGGCCGAAGATCCGAAGCCAACGATCAGGCGCACGCGGTCCGCGACTAAACTTCTGGGCAAGAATGCTGATTTTCAGAAACTGGAGACTCCAAAGAGACGTAAAACGACCCGTGCGGCGGAGTTGCGGGAGGAAGCCGCGGGAATATCCTCTCCGATCCGACTTCTCCTTGACGCCCCGCAATTTGGTAGTGGTGAGTACCGTATTTCCACCTTCAAGCCGCCCTTCACCGCTCACCATCTGCGCTTCTATGTCTTACAGATGATTCGATCATGGCCACATCTCCCGCAATCGACGTCTCCGACATGCCTCCATCTGACGATGATCCACATCTTGGCCAGGTGACACCGCACCGACTTGTTTCACCGTCCCTGCGCCGTGTCAAGCGCATGGCGTTTACCAGCTCAGACCCACCGAGCGACGACTCGAACATGTCTAACTCACCTTCGCGCGACCGTGTGTCGCGCAGGACGGCTTGGCTGAAGAGCAAGCACTTCAGCTCCTCTAAGCTGTTCCCGCGGAACCCCCGCAGCCGCACAAGCGCCACTCCCTCTTCTTCGTCCGCGCTTGGAAGCGATTTTTGATGGGACACTTTCGAAATTGCGTTCGAACCCCAGTTTTGTTGTTGTTGCGCATATGTCATCTTGTCACCACGTCTATGTCACGTTTATCGAAGTATGTACCCAACGTGATCCCTATCTCTCATACCTCATCCACTGTTCGCTGTCGATAGTTCTGTGAATCGCAACCCATCGCAATGTAGATTAGGCAAAGTCTCGTACCCAAGTACTCGATATACTTCCCCGTGTATTGTGATCCAATCGAATATGTCTCGTTCAGTGCAGCCTTCGTCGGATGTATTTGAGGTCGTTGATCGTTGCGACCGTAGGAGCCGTCTATTAGCACAGCCACACCATACCCGGGAGGCTTGTATCAGAATCACCGCGTTTTGGGCCCTCCTGGTTCACGGGCGAGTTGCTGCGAATAGATGTGTACTCAGAGTCTGGTTGGAGGCGTAACTAACAGGCAATTCACGCTCTAAACAAATCAGAATACCTGTGAATAATGCACTTGCCGAGATGAGGTTGCAGTTCAAGTAGATGGTCTGGTCGAAGGTTCAAGTAGACGGTCAATTTCAGGCTGGATCAGGCGACCTGTTCGATGGTATAGACCCGTCCTGAATATCAGCTAAATCATCATATATTTCAATTCGTTATCCCATATTCCTAGAATAGAAGTTACGACGAAAATGCATATTATGATAGCTATTACGGCGACATCATATCGTAAATACGGAAATCCTACAGTACTAGTGATATCGCAAGTCCATCGTGGGCCATCGATTCGCATGCTCGCAGTCTTACACCCTACTTCATACTGCTCATTCCAGTGACAGTTAAGACGAGAGATGACATATAGTCTGGTAGTGCTCACCATACTTTTAGTCGTAGTCAAGAAGTCGCGAGAGGAGTGGTCTGAACAGGTAGCATATAGCCACGACAAGTATGAGAGGACATGCGTATAAGCACTCACCGCTGCCCAAAACAACGACCACACAACCATGGTAGAGCTAGTCCATAGGCACACAAATGAGTATAGTTCCTGAGGTTATGGGCTAAGCATACCTATTGCCAGTTTCCACAAAGTCCGCCGCCGCCGCCTGTGACTCAAGGGAACCTCTGAAAAGCGGCATTTGATAGAATTCCATGCGAGTCAGAAGGAGCCTGACTAAGGCATAAAGGAGAACACTTACTGAGCAAGATGTGTCTGGGAACCCATGCATGAGTTCGAGGCCGTACCCAGATAAGGTGATGGAAGGAGGTCAAGATGCAAAATCGGCAAAGTCGAGCGCCGCCAGCTTGATATCTGAGGCTTTCTGGTTGAACCCGCCTGACTACTCCCAGTAAGTAAGGGTGCTAACCGTAGACATATATTAAGATACTCACAAGCCGCAACCTGCAAGTCGATTTGAGGTTCGGATAGACTATAGTACACTATTACATTAAGGCGATTTGCAATGCCTTCATGACGCAAGCGTATGCCGGAGTTGAGACATAGACTACATATCAGTATGTCCTCTATTTATGTCTGTTTACATCGAATAAGGCGTTCGACCGGGTCTGCCGTTCGCACCCCTTCAACTAGTCTCGTGACCAGACGTTCGGAGTGTGAAGCGGATGCGAAAAATCGGGGGCATCCGGACACTCGAACGTCTGGTGGCTTTACCCCCGTGACTCCCCGCTCGGTGACCTGTGTGACATATCGACACCCATTTGGGGCAGTCCGAGAAAGCCGGAGGTCGCCCTCAGTGTGCGATGTGGCGGCCTGCTGTAGACGACCATGCAGTCGCTCCGACTCCTCGAGCTACTGACCATGAACCCCTTGCATGGCGCGCGCTCGTCCACACGTATTGTAGAGCACCCTGCGAGAGATGCATGATATCATTGCTGAGGATGCCTCTTTCCATGATGTCCGCTCCTCTCGAAATTACCCGCTACAACCTGTGACGGAATTGACAGGAGTTCGACCACCGCTGGTGATATTACTCTGGTGCTGGACAGAGTGCGGACCTGAGCGATGATACTCCCATAGAAGAGAAGGAAACCTCGAAGGGGTACAAGCCCAAGGTGACCGGCATCGGTGGACACGGCGATAGGTGCATCGCACTCCTGAATTCAGACGCATTATGTTATCGGGTTGCGCACACAAAGAGAAGCCACAGTGTATTGCCTATAACAGAGACAGAGGATTACAGGGGAATTGACTGCTTGCAGATATCATAGATAGTGCAGAGTAGGCTCAGCGCAGCTCAAAGATGGCAGGAGATAAGCATGCAGGCGCGCACGCAAGGACAGCTCGGACTCCCGGAGAGAGGGCAGGGAGGTCACATAGGTCACCGAGCGGGGAGTCACGGGGGTAAAGCCACCAGACGTTAAGGTGCTCGGGAACCTCCGATTTTTCGTTCCCGCTTGGAGCTCCGAACGTCTGGTCACGAGACTACCCTTCAACTAGCTGGTAATCGCTGATACTTGCTCACATACCCGCGCTTGAACCAGAAGGGCCTAAAACGCGGTGAATCCCGCTCCACATCGCTTGTGTGGTCCGCGCTCTGTCAACGCTCATGAGATGCGGCACGCCGCCTCTCGGACAAAGTCCCCACGCGAGAGGTAGGAGTCTCCGGGCCAAGCACTATGTCGCCGAAGGGACTAACCCTTCTCCAGGACATACTTAGAGTACCCGACGCATAAGTACCAGTACTTACGCTGCAACAATACTCTTCCGTCAACCGAGCGCCGGTCCTTGCTAAACGACGCGTACACACAGGCACGTACGCCATCTTGCGAGCGTCGGCGCACGCTTCGAAACAGAAGCGCCAGGTTATAGAACCCCCAAACGCGAACAGCCGACGGCAAGGCTCGGTGAGGTGGCATGTATAAAGGGACCAACTGGTAATGGGGGAACTTCATATTGTCCTGCTCTGTCCTCACGCTTCCCTTCCCCTCTCGTCTCGTTGCCCGTTGCCCGTCACCTGTCGCTCCTTGTCTCGTCGCGTTATACCTTTCACGACCCCGATACCAGCTACAGACATGTTCGCCTCCACCAAGTTCCTTGCCGCCTTCTCCGTGCTTGCTGCCGCCGCAGCCGCGGTGTCCGCCGCCCCGGCAAAGGTGTTTGAACCGACCAACGGCAACGTTGACGTCGTGTTCCGCCCGCACATCACTGCCCCCACCGCGGGCGTAGTGTGGCAAGCCGGTTCCTCCCAAACCATCACCTGGGACGCGTCCAACATCCCGGCTGAGAACCAGAACCAGACGGGCCTCATTCTCCTCGGCTACATTGAGGATGGTGATGTTAACGAGCACCTCGACATCCGTACGTCTCTTCCGTTCCTTCACCTATAGTATATGTACGGAAGTGGCAGGGTTAGCTGATGATGCGCGCCTACAGAGCACCCCCTCGCGGTGAACTTCCCCATTACCGCCGGGTCCGTGACCGTCAACGTTCCCCAAGTACCCGCTCGCGACGATTACGTGATTGTCGGTAAGTACAGCTCTTCGCTGTGCTTTCGTGGACCGATCTCTGACATGCGTGATCGGCTTTGCACAGTTTTCGGTGACTCCGGCAACGCCTCCCCCAAGTTCACCATTACCAACTCGACTACCTCGGCTTCCTCCGCTGTTCAGTCGGCGACCTCCTTCTCCATTCCCTCCGCGTCGAGCTTCTCCTTCCCCGCTTTGCCGACTGCTTGAACGTGTACCGCCGCGGAGACCACGGAGCGTGTTCCATGACGAGACTGAATGCTTGGACAGTCCGCATGGACTCTATACCACTACTACTACCACTACTGCCTGCCGCTACGACTACGCTCTACCGACTGCTCTGTTACACTCGTTTGAAGTCAGCGAAATTGAAACATTTGGAACCCCTGGTGTGTGATGCGTCGCGTGTAGACTCGTACGACGGACCCAGGCACGCTGTCTTCGGTCATGCTCGGCATTCATTCCGACGATCTGCTACGTCTTTGTACGGTCTTACGCAGAAGGACCCTACCATCTTCGGCCAGATGTTCACGTCAATTGACCTATCGTGGACGTTTGCGCACGAGTGTTGGAAGTCGCCAGGTCGCTCGGTGGCCTCACGCCCCCCTCTGTGGACATTCTTTCGTGTATGCCGCCTGATGACGTCGTTTGCAGGGCCTCCATAAATGAACATACGTATTTATGAAGCTTGGCACCGGAGCGCGAGCATGACCACGACCATTTCTTGGATCCGGGTTCGAGTTCATGTCTGCTGATACTTGGTGGTATGACATCCGAAACGTGTCCGGTGAATCCATACAAAGGCTGTGGGTGAGCTGATCCGATGATGAGCTTCGGTCGTTGAGGCATCAACACAACCGCGATATGCACAAAAAAACCATTCGTACACTACGAAGTGACGACAGTGGGATTCGAACCCACGCCCGTGAGGACCAGATAGAAGACGTATTTTCAAATCGTCCTGATTCTGGCGCCTTAGACCGCTCGGCCATATCGCCACAACAACTCACCTATTGCAAAACTTGGATAAATGGTAGCAGTTACAAGTATTAATAGCTCGGATATGACCTCACGCGTCAAACGATCCCATCCTCATACGGGCGGATGGCCCCAGTGCGCATATATATAAACCCCTGCTCTGACATTCCCCCCTCGTTGCTGCACGTACCTTCGCTCCCGTACTTTTCCGAACACACTCTCACCCCAAACAATATCAAATCATAATGGAGGCACCAAAGCCCGCGATGACCACCTCTGCTCAACCTCAGGCCGTGCAAATGAGTGAGTACCCTCGTTGCCGCTGTGCATCTGCCCGACCTTGACTCGCATGATGTTGCAGGCGCTATGAACCCTCCCGCCAGGCAGGGCAACCAGACGCATTCCGAGGAATGCCAGCGCAAGCGCAGCTTCGCTGAACGCCTTCGTGGTGGTGGCGCCGCCAGGGTGCGTACACGAGATCACTACCCCTTTCTTCGTCGTCGTCCTGACCTGTCGCATCAGGACTGCTTCCTAGGAATAGTCGAGTGCTTCATCTGCTTCGGTGCGTATCTCTCCTTTTCTTATCCCGAAGTCAGATCTGACTTACTCCCTGCCTCCAGAGTGCTGCAAAGTGAGTGGTGTCTGGGAGCGACATATGCTCCTCGTTCTCACGCACCTGTTTACCTCCAGGACTGCTGCGAGTGCTTCGCGGACATCATCTGTAAGTTCCTCACAACAAACAGTCGTTCGCGACGCATATATTGAGATTGTATCATTCCCTAGGCTGCCCGTGCGAGATGTGCTGCTGAGCGCAGAAAATGCCCCCTTCACAGCCAGGTTGTGCCACGGCCGATTGATGACGTACAGGACCCTTCCGATAGTTATTGTATCATAGACACTGGACGACTAGTATCTGTCGGAGCCCTTCGTTCCATAGTCCGCAGTGTACACCTGACGCACGAGTATGTATATTTCTCCACTATGACATACCTGCATGAGGGGAGTGTGCGCGAGCGTGTCCTGGGGCAGGCACGGGCGCCTGAACGCCAGTGACCGCATCGACCTGGAACACATGAGACGGGCGGTGCGTCGTTCGTGCGCGGTCAAGCTGTCACCGTATCTCGGCGGGGGCCCTTGGCCGGCGTAGTCTGGAGCTTCTATAATTAGAATCTGGCATCCGCTTCCCCGCTACGACGGTTCTGCTGATATCGCGTTGACATAGGGTGCCCGATGATATGGCCTATCTGCGGCATAGTGGTTAGACATCGAACATCCGGATATCGAGACCTGCCTCAAGGAGACATACAGGGCTGGGCAGTGAGGGAGCTGTTGCGAGGAACGTGTGCGGGAAACGGCTTGCAACAACGTGCGATCGGACCCAGGTGTGACTGCGCGCAATGAATGATCAAACAGATAGGACACGAGCCCGCCCACGAACGGCAACGAAGAGAGCGGAGACGCTGCCCATTCCTTCAAGCGGGAGGTCCGCAGCCGCGCGAGCTTGTCGGAGTCACGGAATCGCGAGCCTAGACCGCACGAAAAATAGGTATATGCCGGAAATGGGGGGATTGTATGCGCTCAAAAGCAGCATCCGCTGCGGATGTGCTCTCGGAACTTCTCATGATAGCGATGCCGGACGCTGCGAGAAGTGAGGCGTGTGTCGATGTAGGCAATTGAAGGGAGGATACGTGGCTTGGCAGACGGTAATGGGAACCACGCCTGCCAGCACGAGGGACTTCTGTAGCCGCCAGCGCCGTGGCGTCGGTGGTCAAATTCGAGCTGCGCTGATGTTGCTGAGGGTACATGACGGCCCGATAGTCGCGCTGTGCCGCAAGCCTGTGGTGCGAATGGGACAGGTTTGAACTCTGGCAGCGGCCTGTCTCGTGCTTCATGAGAACGTCGAGACGGGATGACCGCGAGTATTACATCCAGACCTGCTCATGCGGTGTTCAGAAGAATGGTTGGGTGGCGCGAGAAGAGGGGTCGCCATGCCTACTTTCCTAGAAGCCGTAATCCTCTCCAGCGGTATGATCCCGGTCGTGGAGATGGTTATCATGTTTGGACGTGGAGACGGCGAATTCAGCACTACGTACCTCGAGCCAGTCATTGTCGACGACATTGCGGCCCGGAGAGGCACCAAGAGGACGTATCATGACACGGTCTGGCGCCGTCGGCTTGTCCCGAGTGGACTTCGAAGCGTCGACAGCTATATCCCCTGGATGCTCGTTTGCATAATGGTTCGGCGACACTTGCACTGACCATACTAGATACCTGGATACCTGATCAGAGATGACCAATCCAATGCAATCGGGGTCGGACCTGTACTTGCCTTCTTTCACGAATTCCTCTTCCTGACGGACTACATCGCCGACGAGCTGCTTGCATTGCGGGAGCAAGTTCTGCGCAGAGGGCCCGAACATGCATATAGTCGGTGTCCGTGAGACTATCCAGCGGCACGTCGTATGAGGTCATCGCGGGAGGCAACTGTATGTATCGCATGTCCAACGTCCGACGTATACTGTATCCACACTAAAGAAACAGACCCAGGTTGGCCCCCGCACATACGCGCGAGGTGTCCTAGTTGTCACGTTGCCTGAGGGGCGGCCAATCTGCTTGAAGGGCGCAGGCGGGATAGCTGAGGGCACGCGCATTGATCTCTGGTCAACATACGGTATCCTCATATTCAGAAGAACACGGCTCACCCTTCTATAGCAGGTCACCTCTTTTCGACGCACGCCTCTTCGTTCTCCGCGCCCGTCGAGCGTCCAGGCGACGGCATCTTCGAGTGGAGCCCTTGAGCGGCGCCCCACTCCTGCTTCTGGTGACGGATCTCCTGAAGACTCTGCAAAATGTCTTCGACCTCGTGCCGGAAGGAGCGCTGCAGCTCCGTTCCGCAGCGAACCCCACGCAGTCCGCCTTCCCCTTCAACAGCGCAAGATGTCAGGAAGACCGAGCGCCAATGAGTCGAGAGGGCGTACAGGCGCGGAAATTGAAGGCGAACAAGAATGCGGCCACTGACAGCGGGGCCTTGCATCGCGACCGGCCGACGTGCGAGTCGCCAAGAGCACAGATGCTGGGCGTAAATTGCCTTCGCCGCTGCGGCAAGTTGCGAGGGCGGGACATCGGTTTTTAGCTCGAGGCCCAGTATGACGAGGTTCTCGGATTGGCGTGTGAGGGGGAGCAGGCCAAGAAGTGAGGAGAAGGGGGCGGCAGGTACACTTTATGGCTTATCCACGTCTAGGTGGAAATAAGCGAGGCGTGGCCAGGCAGCCGCTATGAGCACGTCGTCGACATCTATTACTAATGTTGAGAGGTCGATATTTTCGATGTTAGTGGACTTCAGCGAAGGCCGTAGGACCTGTACCGGCGAGGGGTCTCGCGTCTTGGTATAAGCGGCGAGCGGTAAAGCACGATCTACAGCGACGGTCGTGAGGCGAGAGGAGCGATTTGACAGCACGGGAGAACAAGTAGATGTATTGCCAAGCATTCCGAGTTTGAAGGTTTCCAGATTCGTCCGTCGATGACACCACATGTAGCCGATGACGAGGAAGGCTTACGCTCTCCGGGTCCGTGTAGAGGTGCAGCTCGCGCAGGACGGGGAACGGTTGCTTAGGTAAATCTGGAAACGCGTCAGCATTCTCTGCATTCTCAACAGTGATAATGAGGCACTCGAGTGGGAAGGCTAGTGAAGAGAGGAAGTACGAGTGTGTCAAATGCAACATCATGGTTACAGGCTAGTTGCGTCACCAACGGCCTCAACAATCCCGTCCATCAGAGTACTGCTGAGTGCGCTTGACTCTAAATAAACATCTTGGAGCTGGGTGCAAGAGCTTGTGAATTGTTTGAATAGATCCGTAGCGTGCTCTTCGGGAACAGACGCTACACCATCATACCGAACGCAAGCTTCCACATAACGGAGACACGAAAAAGAGACGCGGGGATGGAACTACAGGTCAAAGTCCGCAGGTTGGTGAACAGGTGCTGTGTGGGCATGGAGCTCTTCATTGCGTGCAGCGCGTCACTGTGAATGTTCACCATGCTTGAAAAGTGGTTGTCAGAGTAGGCCCCTCTCCACTGCAGATGATGGACCCCAATAGCTTATGTCACGAAGAGAGAGTGTAGCCACCAGGCTGAGGCTATTGTAGAGATCGCTTGGAGAATTTGAACAAAAAGACTGAAGTCATAGAGGCCATCAAGGTGATTCCACGTACAAGGAGATTCCTTGAACCACGTCAGCCGTCATCGCCAACTTCCCACAAACTTCGTGGCAACGTATAGACTATGGAAAAAGACGCGGGCAACGTATT
The DNA here is from genome assembly GCF_000275845.1 of Dichomitus squalens LYAD-421 SS1. Lineage (NCBI taxonomy): Eukaryota > Fungi > Basidiomycota > Agaricomycetes > Polyporales > Polyporaceae > Dichomitus > Dichomitus squalens. Next base: position 643,662 of record NW_006766889.1, read on the forward strand.
CCATAGAGTATCCAACGCCGCTTCGAAACGCGATCGGCAGGTGATTGATAACGATACATTATCGCTCTGGCCCTGACGAAACCATTCCGCGAAGGTGTTAAAGTGCAGAACAATGTCTGCAAACAGGTCAGGAGATAGAGCTCGTAGTCGTCCGCTGGATGTCAGAAGGAAGACCTCAGAGAAACCGACGCTCAAAGGAATAGATGGGGGAGGAGGCAGAGTGGGTTGTAAGCACAGGTGTCGCGTCCTGAGCTGACGTCCTGTTCTTTCTATATGGCGTGCGCGCGAAAACAATCACGTGATCGCAACTCATGAGCGATGTCGAAGACGGCCACAACTCCAAGTCCATCATACACGAAACCTGCGCGCACGGCGATCGAGGACAGATCACCTGACATGACAGGCATATTCACGTTACGTTTGTTCTTGTGTCTACTAGTACTATGCTATGCCGTACTGCCACCGACGTCGTTCTCACCCCTGGTGCCTCATCCTCTCGCAATCCGTTGCCCTTCAGGTGGTCACGACTAACAGTATTCGGATAGGCTCGAACTGTCAGACCTATCTTCTGGGGCTTCGATACCGTTCCCCGTTGCCATATAACTTTCCTGGGGTCACCTTTGGCCTAACTCTACTCCTTCGTCCTACCCTGCGCACCTTCATTTGCCATGAGTAATCTCGCTACCACTATGATCAATGAGAAGGCCCAGCCTCAGTCTGCGGCCCCAATCTACCCTGACTTTCCAGGAAACGCTTCTCAACCTCAGTCGCCGTACACTCCACCCACTCAGACTCCGGGCGTGCATGGTGCCCCTTCTCAGCAGTACTTCGGCCAGCAATATAGTCATGGACAATACCCGCCGCAGCACCAGCAATACCCATCTGGGCAGTACATGTCACCACCTGGTCCACAGGGAGGGCAGCCGCCATTCAACCCAGGTCCTGGGGTGTATGCGCAGGGCTCCATCGGACCCCAGTCCGGATTTCAGCCGATGCCACAGAATGTCTACGTGGTGGGCCCGGGCGTGCAGTATCAGCAGCAATGTAGGTGAATTGGAATCGCGTCGGCCACGGACACTGAACTTTGATCCTTTGCCCGCAGTATTCGCATTGTGCGCACAGGGAAACCACGACGTGACGACAAGGTATGGGATGGTGGGGATCCTCACCGCAATCTTCTGCTTCCCAATAGGTCTCCTCGCGCTTCTGTACGTCGTTCATACCGAGATTGGGGCGACTGTGCGCTGAGATTTCGACGCTTCTTCATGTACCAGCGTGGATAAGGAGCGGCGTTGCGTGCGCTGCGGCGCTCATGTCGGTTGATACTTAGGATGGTCCGGGCAACAACCGTCTCCCTCCCTCTCTACTCTGCCTCATAGGCTGTCTTCCCCGGGTGCATCGTCTGCTTATATCGTTGAACTTCGTATTTCGTGTATTGGAAGCACAGGTTGAGTCTCGAGCGATGTGCGCCGCCGGTACGGTGTCTTCGACAGGCATTGAGCCCCCATGCCTACCAAAGCATGCTCAAAGGCGTATATCCGACGTCCATGGACTGTTACGCGAAGCAATTAGTAGGAGGCTCGTCCAATCACATCAAGGCTTGTTACGTCTCATGTGCTATGTAAGTTGGGCAGCTGGCGTGCATTACAGATTGAAGACGACAGGCGAGCCCTGTGAATATATGTGTTCTGGGCATCATTAGTCGGAGTCCGCGACATGCGGCGAAGGCATGATGTCGATGTAGATCTGTCATGAACGACCACGCATACTCATCTACTCGCTCTTGTTCCGTAACAGGTGCTCAAAAATCAGATATAGAATCCCATATCTAGATCTTTCGAGCCAGTATCGCCAAGGACCAGCTGATCATAATGAGCTATGGCTATACCTGCTCTCGGTGGATCGAGACGCCTCTGGTATTATCCATTGCTCAAGCATATGCTTGTGCGATATCGGCGGCGGCGGAACCCGCGATGGGGCACTACATCAAGAAGGTTTGTTCTGTGACCTGTCTTCCTGCTCGCTCAACCCAATGCATATTTATTGCATGACTTGCGGATACAAGAGACTTCTCTCGTGCGACTATGAGTAAAGGAAGTTCTTTGTGACTCCCAGAGTCCCATGGATGTATTGCACGTGGATCGGAATCATCGAATAGAGCCTAGACCAAATTCGAAAGGATTGGAGCCAGAATGTAAGTCCTGCGGCAGCGCGTAGAGTGAATCCATGTAGCCATGAAGGTTGGGCATCGCTCGAGCAAGAGAGAGCAAGATGAGAAGGAGCCGTCGAAGCTAAGATGTCATACTCTCATGCCAGGCATAGGCATTGGGGGTGCTGAGCCGCCACACTGCGCAGCAAGGCCTCTCGAGGTACGAGGTTTGACTCGATGCTATATGTAGCGCTCTAGGGATCATCGCGACCGCGTGCAACCATGTAGTACTAGTACGCGGAGGCGCGTCTGAGTCACCGCGTGTGCTCCGCCAAGCGACTTATGGTCAAGTCCACTGGATCCGAGCTGGTACTTACCCTCTCGACAGTCCTCTCTGGAAGCTCTGAGTGCTTTAGCACCGACCTGGAGCCAGGCGACTTCAAGATCGAGAAGACGATCGAGGACACGGTGTACAGCTTCGCGAACGCTTTCCGCTGCACAGGTTCGCCCGGGCCTACGCCTTTGGCGCGCCACCCTCTCGGGACGCTGCCTTCCTTGAAGGTTCTTGTTTTCTCGATCGACCATAGACCCTTCGTCGCAGAAGCAGCGTAAGGGACGTGTCGAAGTGTGTGTTCTAAGCACACGGGCAAGGCATGTCTCCGGAGCACCCTGAGTTCGAAATATCCTCCGAACACCGAGATGGACTGTAGGCTACGTTGCATCCCAGCGTTCAAAGAGTTGGATATGATATAAGAGCTGTTCGGGCTCTCTCGGAGGCTTGGCAGCACTCCAGATGTCAGCGATCGCTCTTGGAAGGCTTCCGCACTCAATATAAAACTACTCACCATACTCTGTTGTGGACCTCGCGGCTTCCTGCGGGACCCGCGGTAGCGCATCCGCAGGCCCAGACACCGGGAGAAGGTCAGATGTCTCTTATTGATGTTCAGCCACGCGTGGGACATGTCGCGGAGAGGTTCGTCCGACATGAGGACTTCGCAACAGCGAAGGGCTCTGAGTCGAGTTCGAAGAGGGGTGCTATGTCGATGGCGTACACGATGGGAGGTGGTGGACACGAGTCACTGCAGCTGCCGCAGTAGCGAAGAGTTAGCCTGCGCAAGTTGACCGCAAGATTCCGAGATCGCCGGGGTGGCCTCACTAGCGAACGTGTCAATAGTCCAATCGACGCATCCACGAATTTAACGGGCAGGGTGGTGAGATCCGGCGATGCGCGCGTTGGCCCAGTCATCGCCCCCCAGTTCGAGTATTCCTACCGCGAGCTTCGGGAAGCATCATGTGCTGCAGCACGATATCCACGGTCGCGAGCCAGTCCGTAGAGGGCCATGAACTGACGGAGACTTCGACGTGATTCAGTCGCGGCAGGCGTGCGAGAGACAGGATCATCGGGACATTGCAGCAAGAACTGGTGAGATTGCATATGGAGGCGAGTCTCAAGAGCAGGCGACAAGATAAGGATAGCGGGAGGGCCGGTCAGAGCGTCAGCACGAGTAGAAACGTCAATTCCTTTCTCGCAGGTATACGATCATGTCGGCGATGAGGTCCGTAGGCAGAAACTCGGAGCAGAGATGCGCTATCTCGTTCGTGGATGCTAGGTGCCAGTGACGAATAGTTATGAGGACTGTGTTCAGGTCATAATGTGATTGTTGATACAAGTACTTCTGATTTATACCAGCATGTGAATCGTCGCAAGTAGGCATCGCACAGAATCTCGAGAAGATGAGGATGTGTGAATAGACCGTCTGCACTGGAGGCAGGCGGCTGGCAGACGCGACATGGCAGGGGATCACCTGACCGGATGGGGATGACGGCGGTGCGGATGCCGGTACATGTACTTCACATGCACAGTCGGCCTCGGATGCCTCTCCGACTCTCTAGCCGCTGCTATATCATTTCTTGACAAACTTCCCGCTCAGCATCTGTAAGCATCCTCTAGCTGGCCTTCTAACCGAGTCTATTGATACGCTAATCGTCTTCATCTCAGACGGCTGTGATTGGCTGAACCTTACCATTCGGCAAGTGAATGCTAGAACGCCCAGTTCTCCCAAACGGGGCACGACGATACTACCCTAGGCTATTGCGCGATATCGACTCAGCAGTTCATGCGCAAGAATGTCAGCAATCAATCCACGCGCCTCCGGTCTCTGGGCCTCTTCTCGCATGAGCTATATCTCGGTCGCGGGCGAGTACGACGACGAGGACGGCTCCGACGTCGATCTCGAGGCTATGGACTTTGACGCCTCGGAGGATGATGGGAGGACCCCTCTGGACAGGACGATTGACCGCATCGGCATGGGTGAGTAGCTATCTGGTCGTGTAGATGACAGGATGGCTGAGATTTTATGGTCGCTGGGCTGCAGGGAGTTACCAGTGGACGCTCCTCTGCCTCTGTGGGTTCGGTGAGTATCTTGCTCCTTGAATCACGCATTCGCATGCTGATGTTCGGACTTCAGGTTGGTTGGCGGATAACGTGCGTGGACTCGGTTGGTTGGAACGGCGTATTTGACCGATTGAGCAGATGTGGATACAAGCAGTAGCCATCATACTCCCTCGGGTGCAGCAACATTTTTCAGGTGAGTAAGCTACCGTCTGTGTGATCACTGCTAGAACGCGCGTATGCCCTGTATGCCCTGTCTCTGCCAAACGACCTCGCGGGTCAGAACGTACTGGTGCCCTATTATTTTTCCCCGTGCTTGGGGACCTGGTCATGCATCCCCCACTCCGGCCTACGCAGAGTCGAATATGTATTGTCCTGACGTGACGAAGCCATGAAGTCCTTTGGTATATGTTGACCAAGCTTTCTGACATCCTCGGTCCTGGTGTGATTCTAGTTGAAATCTGAAACTGAATCGGTATCTTTCAGTGCGGGATAGCTACATTGGCCTCCTATCGTCCTCCATGTTCGCTGGGATGATGCTCGGTGCCGTGGGATGGGGCACATGTGAGTGCGTCTCCCATCGTTGCCGTTTCTTGACCGACATTACGTCTTTCATCAGGTAGCGACCTCATGGGTCGCACCACGGCGTTTAATGCGACGCTCTTCTTGACTTCTGTGTTCGGGGTCTTGGCATCCGTCGCTAACACTTTTGTGTTGCTATGCCTCGCGCTCTTCTTTCTCGGCAGCGCCGTCGGGGTACGTTATTGGCTTGCTAACATACGGATCATGTCACTTACCCAATGTCGGCATTTGTGACGGGAAGGGCTCGATGCCGACTGATGGGACACTACTCTTGGAGCATATGCCTAACGGGAAGCAATGGCTGGTCACCGCACTTTCAGTATTCTTCTCTTTTGGCGCGGTACTGGCGGCGATCATTGGTCTCCTCGTCATCCCTAGCCACTCGTGTCCACCTGCCCGCGCGCCCTGCGACGCATCCACTCAAAACATGGGCTGGAAATATCTCCTTGCCGCGTTAGGGCTCATTGTAAGCATTAGTGTAACTGCGCCGATCTGCAGCCTGGCTAACGCGTTTTATAGACGCTGTCTATGTTTCTTGCCCGCATGGTATTCTTCCGACTGCACGAGTCGCCAAGGTACCTCGTGCATGCTGGCCGTCCACTAGAAGCCATAGAATCCCTCCAATTGATCTCCGCATTCAACGGCGACGAGCTCAGCTTAGATCCAGAAGACGTGGACGACTCCGTCCCTGCACCAGCGACCCAGCCTACTCTGCCCTCTAACTCTTACGCGGGCGCAGACGAGGAGTCGCAAAAGTTCGCCTCAACGTCGGGGCAGAGCATTGAACCGCTTCGCACCTCTCCCAAATCCGCAAACTCGTACAATTCCGTAGGCCGCCCGGATGTTTCCCTGGACGCGCACCAGTTCGGCACGCCCCTCCCCGGATCCGATGCGGTCTTCCCCCGCTTTCCCGTCCTACCTCCAGCATCAGCCCCAGAAGAGCAGCGGCCATTCATGTCTGCTGCGCAAGAAGAGACGGACACAGTGCCGCCTGCGGTCCCGCGACCGCCCCGGTCGCGACAGGGGTCAAGTGCTGCAAGAAACAGTCGCCGATTGTCTCGGAGGCTATCGACCGCGTCGTCATACATTGAGAGCAAAAGCGGTCCCCTGTGCGGGATGTTGCCGCGGTGGATGCGGCGCTCGGCGCTGGCGTGGATCGACCGCGTTGCGATGGTGCTGACACCGGAGTGGATGCGGACGACGTTGCTCGTGTGGGCGGCTTGGTGCGGTCTGTCGCTAGGTGAGTAAAGTCACTCTCAGAATGGCCGTGCGCGTACAGTTTTGGTGCTGACGTGCATGTGTGCAGCGTACACGATGTTCAACGTGTACTTGCCGAAGCTGCTTGAGACGCGTGGGATCGATCCTAATGGGGCACCGAAGTCGCTGGAGGATAGCTTGTGGGACGTCGTGATATATTCCTTAGGCGGCTGTCCAGGAGCGATCGTGAGTTTGCCACGTCCTGAGATCTCGTGTCCGGCTCGCTGAATAGGATCCTAAACTCATCAGCTCGGCGCATGGCTGATCGAATCGCCATTGGGACGACGCTGGTCCCTCGCCGGAAGCACGTTCATGACCGCTGTCTTCTGCTGGTTGTTTGCCGTCGTCGAGCATCCGTGGTTGGTGCGTGCGAGTACGGTTGGGATCAGCTTGAGTGCTACGGTACGTCTTCTCGCGACCGACAGCGCCGCGCTTCTATGTTGACAATCGCTTCATCAGGCGATGTATGCCGTGCTGTATGGATGGACCCCAGAAATCTTTGGGACGAAGGTCCGCGGCACCGCCTGCGGCATCGCGTCTGCCCTCTCTCGTGTGTGCGTATCGTCGCTGCTTTTCGTACGTTCGATTGTCACTAAACAGCTTTGTACAGAGGCGGCATGATCGCACCCATCTTGGGCGGGTCCCTGCTCGCCATCAACCGTACAGTTCCGGTCTACACCAGTATCGTCATTTTTATCATCTCGGGCATATGCGTGCTCCTCATCAAGGAGCGCGAAGTACAACCGGGGGGCGCGCGTACCTTTGCACATTGACACTGGAAACTGGAATGCTTGTATCCGTAGAGGCGTTGTGGTTTCTTGTAATGGTCTTGTACGTATGACCCGTATACGACTGTACATACATATACGTAATATAGGACTAGTAGTCAACATGTTTTTGCAGTTAGCTGTTAACGTGGGGTCCAGTCATCTCATGATCCTCGTTGACCAGCGAAACATACAGTATGCCTTAGTCAGGACAGCACGACGCTGGCAGTAGTAATCGTATAGTACCCGGTCCCACTGCTTAGTAGTACCGCTGCTCCCAGGTTGATCACGTCATCTTAGACCTATGTCTCGTGGGAAGACGCTGGACCTCGCGATTACTGATCTACCTAATACATCCCCCAGTATATATAGTACCCCTGAGCTGGTCAAGTAAGACGCCTATAGCACATAATTCCAGTCGTACCCTGGACTTGAAGGACTTGCATCCAAAGGTAGGTCATCTACCCATCTTGGAGACCGGTTTGCATTGTTGCCGTCATGCTGAAGCCCGTGCATGTACTGGACTGATCACAGAATCAGGCCGCGTTCAAGTTGTCTTGAGCGATCCGCATCTCAGACGAAATGTCAGAACCAATCATCTTCTACGACATACCCAGCATAAATGTTGGGACTTGGTCACCCTACACCTTGAGGACGAGGTGAGCGTCGAGAGTCACGGTGCCATTTGTGATGTCTCATTGATGATTCCGATGAGCACAGATATTCGTTGAACATCAAAGGCGTTCCCTACAGAACCGTCTGGGTCGAGTACCCGGATATCGCTGCTCTTTCCAAGCAGATCGGCGCCGCCCCCACCGGCAAAAGCGCCGACGGTACTCCTCTGTATACGCTTCCGGCGATCTACGACCCCAATACGAAGACCGCCGTCTCCGACTCCGGGAAGATCGCACGCTACCTCGACAAGACGTACCCAGACACCCCCAAGCTCATTCCTGCAGAGCTGGACGTGCTCACTGCTGCTTTTGAGGACGCGTTCTCGGCAGCAATTCCCCGCCCCGACTATGCTCCGATCATCATCCCCGGCGCGTTCAACATCCTCCGGCCTGGCAGTCAGCCCTACTTCCGCCAGACGCGCGAAGCGGCGCTTGGTGCGAAATTGGAGGATCTTGCCCCTCCGGGCTCTGAGACGCGCGCGAATCTCTGGGCCAAATTGCGGAAGGATGCGATCAAAGTTAACGCATGGTACGAGGCCGATGAGAACAAGGACAAGACATTCGTCTTGGGGGCTCATGCCGGCGTAACGTATGCGGACGTTATCGTGGCCGCCTTCTTTGCCTGGTTCAAGAAGTCCCTGGGGGAGGACAGCCAAGAGTGGAAGGATATAGCTGCATGGAATGGCGGTCGCTGGGGGAAGCTCTTGGATGCATTCGAGAAGTACGGAGCGGTCGACGCCGGCGAGGAGGTTCGACTTCAGGTATGAAGACGTGCTGAATGAACGTAAACCGTCAGGTCAGTGGCGCTCCACGCCATCCAACTGGGTACGCTTACTGAGCCTGCTCGGAAGTGCAGGACCCGTTAGGCCGGTGGTGGGGTATTGCGACTTACGCTGTAACCTTACTTCCGTGCAGACACTGAATTGTAATGTACGAATAATATTCGAGGGTGCGGGCTTCTTGGAAAGGCACCAATGTTAAGTGATCAGGCCATCATTCCCAGTTGATACCTACGTGTCGGGAGTATAGAAGGAACTCAATGTCGACCGCCTCAGGCGACGCACCGTCCGGTCTTAATAGCGCGCGCGAAAGAGACGTCTCACAGAGCTGTCAGCTGAGAAGCACCATGGTCGACAGTATGACTCAGGAGAAGCGGACCTCGCAGGTAATGTGATTTGGATGCCGGCACAACTCCCAGTGGGAATCGTGCTGTCAGTCGAGGTTATAAGAACCCATGAGTGCGAAACAGGACTCAGCTCAAGTACGGACACCACGCGGCGTACCCTCAATCTTCAGATCGCCAACGCGATGGAGCCCATAGTCTTCTACGACATTCCTGCTGATGCCTTTCAGGACCGGATGTGGTCTCCGAACACCTGGAAGACCAGGTGCGTAACGACACGGGCTTGAAAGAGTAACCCGGGCCGTATTTGCTCATCCGCCTGTAAAGATACGTGCTCAACATCAAGGGTCTCCCGTACACGACTGTGTGGGTCGAATTCCCCGACATCGCAGCAGTCTCGAGGAAGATCGGCGCCCTCCCGACGCAGGAGGGACCGGATGGCTCGCCCATATACACCCTTCCCGCGATCTACGACCCGAACACGAAGAGTGCGATTTCTGAGTCGGCCGCGATCGCGCGGTACCTAGAGAAGACGTACCCCAACTTTAAGCCAACGCTCATCCCGCCGGAGACAGACGCGCTGCATGCCGCGTTCGAGGCGGTGTTCTGGAAGACACTTTGGCCGGACCTCAGGCAGATCATGCTCCCCCCGACGAATGCGCTGCTGAACCCGAGGAGCGCGGAGTACTTCCGTAGGACACGCGAGGCGATGGATGGGGAGAAGCTTGAGGATTGGACGCCAGCTGGGAGTGAGAAGCGCGAGCGGCACTGGAGGGGCGTCGAGAGGGCTCTGGACACGTTTGCTGAGTGGCTTGGCACCTATGGGAACCGGGAGAAGCTGTTCTTCACGGGCGTCGACATCTCGTACGCGGACATCACTGTGGCATCGTTCTTGATCTGGATTGAGAGGGTTCTCGGGAAGGATAGCAAGGAGTGGCAAGACGTCCTGAGATGGAATAATGGGCGCTGGGCGAGGTTCATGGACGCATTCAGGAAGTACGAGGCCGTTGACGTTGGCGTTGATGCGGAGGTGTAGTTCTGGGTTAGTGCTATGCGAGTGATGATGTAAGTAGTTTCTACGTACTATTCACGAGTTTGTTCAGGTCTTCTCGGGTGGGAGTAACAGTAACAAGGTCGGGTCGGATCGTGTTTTCCGAGAATATCGGACCTGCCACCCTCCCGGCTTGTTTTGCCGAACCGTAACAGCAGGGTCCAGCTGCGGGTGTATCTCCTCCATTATCCAATAAAGCATAGGAAGCTTTCGCAGCCCCATCATGTGGGACTTCTCGGACCATACACCGACCACGCTGCAGTTTGCGCAGTTTGCCCGCTGCGCACCGTTACAATCGAATGCCCCCGGTATGACACGCAAGCCTGCGGCCGTGCTATATAACACGACCTGTTAACCGCAGCACTGCATACCACCGACAAGTACCTCGAAGCCAGGCACGTATCGAAGTCATCCTCAGTACAGTCCAGTATTGACGACGGTGGAAACAACAGCCCTCACCGGTACCCATGATCCTCATGACACCTATCGTGCGCGAAGCCACTCAGTCCGACATCGAGCAACTCGCGCCTCTCTTCGTCCATTCCCTGGACACGAGCGTGCCCGGGGTCAAATTTTCTGATGACCCTTATTATGCGCTCTCCGCCGTCCGGGATATACTGCGAGCTCGACTGTTCCCGCCAAAGGCCCGCAAAACTTACGTGCTCGAATCGCACACGGGCGAGCTCCTCGCATACGCGACCGTGAAGCCGGACGGCCGCCCGAACAAAGACGCCGACGAGATCGACCACTTCTTCGTCAGGGCAGGGGAGAGCGGGAAAGGGTATGGGGGACGGCTGATGGAGGTCATCCAGGACGAATTTGGCGAGCGGGGGCTGTCGCTAATCGTCTTCCAGAAGAACGAGGGGGCGAAACGGTTCTATGAAAAGTGGGGCTTCCAGGTGGAGGAGGATTGGAAGGAGACTTTGAACCTGGGATTGAGCCAGGGGCCAATAGAGGAAGCGGTGTACTACATGAGGTGGTCGCGCACCTCCCTGCCATGATCGTTCCGGAACACATCTCGACTTGATTTCCTCCTTCTATGCGGACCAAATGTTATGATCAGAGAATAGGGAATTGTCCGCGGTCATGTTCAGAAATGTACATATCAAGCAAGTTCGTGCAATGTGTGTGTATGCGTGGTATACATGGGCGCACTGCGCACTGGATGCGACATAAGCAATATAGTCTGCCACGAGAGCATCAGTATCGCAAGCTCACAATGAAAGAAATGGAACTCAAGCGACAGCGACATACCGTAGCAACAAAGCAAAGCATGTCCGAAAACAACCGACAGTCTATACAGGCAAATTCTCCTTCTCACTAAGGATCTCCCGCGTCGGACTCTGCGAGCCCTTCCGCGCAGGCGCGAGACCAGTCTTGGGCGGCGACATCGCAACCCCGCTCTTCTCGAGCTCGATGCTCACGTCGACGTCCTCGCCGATGTCCCACTCCTCCTCGAGCAAGCTCTTATGGGACGCCTCGCTCGCCAGCCGGATAGGCGACTCCGTCTCCGCGAGCGGAGCCAAAGGATGCTCCTTGAGCTGCGACACCTTCGTCTTCTGCCGCTGCGCAAACACCGCCGCTGCGCCGCCAGGTGTCGGTAGAGGCGGGTTGAGCTTCGACAGGGGCATGACGGGCCCTCCAAGCCCGAGCTGGTCGAATTTCTTCACGAACGCCGCGAGGGCATGGCGCTCCTCCTCGAGCTTAATGCGCATCTGCGGAGCGAGCGCAGTCAGCCGTCAGCCCGAAGTCGTCGTCTGGGACGCGGTGCGGGACTCACCCTCCGCTCCTTGTCGAGCTGCTTGACGAGCGCGTCCGCCCACGCCTCCTTCTCCTGCCGCAGGCGCGTCTCCGCCTCGAGCTTCTGTGCCCACTCCTTCTCGACGTCCTCGCGCACCGCGCGCAGCGGCTCCCCGAGGTTGTCCTCGTAGCCCTTGACGACGATCTCGAGCTCGCGGATCGTCCTCGCCTGCTCGTGCAGCAGCTTGTCCTTCTCGCTATCGGGCGCGTCGGGGGGCAGCTGCGGGCGCGTCGCCAGCGCCGCCTCGAGCGAGAGGATCTGCGTCGCCTGCGTCTCGAGCTCGCGCCGCGCTGCGAGGAGCTCCTGTTGGAGCTGCAGCGCGCTCAGTACCGGTTCACCTCCAGATGCAACTGTGGAACACGAACCTGATACGGCGACATGTCAAAGTCGACCTTCGTCGGGCTCGCCGGCCGACTCTCGTCGCCCTTGTTCTCATCCACCGTCTGGCTAGTCAGGATCAGCTTCGTCAGCTGCTTGATCCGCGCGTTCAAGTTGTGCATCGCCAGGCTCTCGTCGAGCTGTTCGCGCGCGCTCAGCCTCCTGCCCTTGACGGGCCCGTCTGGCGCCTCCTTCTCCGCGAGCCGCTTCCGCAGCTCCTCGATCTCCTTCCGGTAGCGTTCGAGCAGGGCGTCGGTGTCGACGACCTCCTTCTTCTGCGCGTGCAGCTGCACCTTCTTGATGCGCTGCGCGAAGAGGAGGGTCGAGGTGGACTCGGGGACCGCGGACACGTCGGGGTTGATTGTGCAGATGACGGAGATGCGCGCGTTGCCGGCGAGCGAGGGCTGGAGCATGCGCGTGAGCTTGGAGTTGCGGAAGGGGACATGGTCGGATTTGCCCCGTGCTGCGTTCTCGGCGAGCGTCGAGATGACCGTCCCGAGGGTGAGCAGACTGCAGTGGACGCGTGAGGTGTCTGGAGGAGAGAGAGAGGAGGCGCATATACTGACCTGGTGTTGATGTACTTGCCTTCCCTCGTCCTGTCCTTGTCCGAGGTCGCCTTCTCGGATCCCGCGAGGTCGATCAAGCTCTGCAGAGAACGTCAGACACCCCCCTCCCGTCCGAAGCGAACGCGATATTCGCACTGACCAGAACGGACGTCTGCACACTCCGCCCCCCCTTCGCCTGTAGCCTCGGGCCTCCCGGCGTCGGCGGCCTGAACCCAGGCGTCGTCCGCCCGCTCGGCGGCTCGTCCCCGCCCCCGCCCCCCCGCTCCCTACTCTCGATCACGAGCCGGAAGACGCTGTGGCTGCGACTACTACGCTCGTTCCAGTCCGTGCTCGCCGTGCGCCTGTTCCCCTCGCCGCGCTGGAGCACCTCGTGCACGCCCTTCAGGCTCGTCACGACCTCCTCCCTGAGCGGGGTGAGGACGACGTTCGGCCCGGTGCCCTGGATCTGCACCGGCTGGGAGACGGAGCTAGAGGGCGGCGCGAGCAGGTCGTGGATCGCCTCGTTGTAGATCTCGAGGTACGAGCAGCGGAGGAGGTACTCGCGCGCGGGGGTGCGCTTGATGTACGCGAAGACGTCCTTCATGGCGCGCGGGATGATGCCCGGCTGGGCGTCGTCGCCCGAGAGCGTGAACGTCTTGCCGGAGGCGGTCTGGCCGTACGCGAAGACGACGGCGTTGTAGCCGTCCATGGCGGCGCAGACGTGCGAGCGCGCGACGGCGGTGTACACGGGCTTGTTCTCGGAGCCGGTGAGGATCTCGTCGAAGCGGAAGTCCTGGGGCGGGGTCGCGGCGGACTTGGCGTGCTGCGGGAGGAGCTTGATCGTCCGGGGCTGGGTGGAGGTGGTGACGTCCCATGCGGACGGGTTTTCGGAGGGCCGTATCCTGTGCAAGATTGTCAGTCGTATGTGTTTGCGGGCTGCACGCGGACGACAGTCCACGCATATAGCCAGTAGCTTAGCATAGAACACCCACCTGATCGAAACCAGCACCTTGTCCTCCTTCCCATAATCCTCCCTCAGCATCGCATCGACCTCGTCCAAGTCCGCCGAGACGTCCCCCACCTCCGTCACCGTCTCAAAGTCGACCAGCGCTTCCTCCGGGTCGATCCTGCTCACGTCCATCTCGCTCACATGGGGCATCAGCAGCGGGCTCTCCGTGCCCTTGCGCGGGGACGCAGGCGTCTTCGGCCTCGCGCTCCCCGGAGTGCTCCCATCGCGGCTCTTACTACGCGAGGGCGTGGGCGGGACGAACAGGGGGCCGGGTTTGGAGGTGAGGCGGGTGCGGGACTCTGAGGATAGTGGGGCTTTATACTTCTTGGAGGACGCGAGGAGGGAGGGCGTCGTGGAGCGGGGGAGGCGGGAGTCGGAGGCGTCGTCGGGGATGAGGGAGTGGGTGCGCTTGGGTGTGAAGGGGACGGGGCGAGCGAGCTTGCTCGTCGAGGATGTCGACATGGCCTCGCGGGTGTCTCGGTCTTGTCAGTCTTAGCTTGAGGTTTGTCTTAAGGTGTGTCTCGTCGGCCTGCGTGCGTGCAGAATCGAACCAGGCGTAAGCGGGCGTGATCGCGATAGAGCCAGACGCGCGGCGCGAACCGTGGAAACAAGTACTCGTGTACCGCGTGGTGTCACGTGTCCGCGTTGCTGCCACCTCAAAATTTCGTGGCGATTCGTTTGCTCCCTTGTTCCCTCCTTGTCTCTTCGTCTGCCCTTCGAGTCCCTTGAGCCCCAGAGGCGGCGCAGCGACATCGCTAGTACAATCTCGTAGAACCTTGAACGAGAAGCTAGAGTGGGGAACGATCAGCTGAGGCGATCGCTGATTCGGAGGCACAATGGTACGTTAGTTTTCTTCCTTGCCTAACTCCTGGTCGAGGCGATGATCTAAATATTGTTGCATACAAATTGAATGGCGTCTGATTCGTTCGGTGCCATTGTGATTTCTCATGTTTTGTGTCTGAGTCTCGTTGCTTCTCCTCTATGTGCCATCGCAAGTTGCTGACTGCAGCCCTCCAGGTTCTGGTAACATCCACCGCTCTAGCTTCGTCCACCACAACCAGGTGAAGGCCTGTAAGCAAGTCACATCTGCATATCGCTGGGGGATCGCCGTCTCGTCCGCTCTACCGACGTGGCAGCACGAGCCGCACTCGCTTAGTCCCGATAAGCCTGTTCTCATGAACGCGGCCGTTACGTCACTTCACACAGCAGGGCTCCACTACCTAGACATGCATGTGAGTGCATTGTCCAACTTCTTGTCTTATCCTGTCGATGATTCTATAACACGAATGATTTAATGAGCCCAACTCGTCTCGACACACTCGAGGCGGGCGTGACGACCTGTTTATTGCATCTGAGACTCACCTGTCCCCGGCCTGCTTTCTCATCAGCTTCTTCCGATTGCTCAACCCTTCTCTTCCCAGGTTGCACCTTCCTCGCCGCGTGCCCACCTCAAACCCCTTCGGCGCGGCAGCGAGCAGGTGAGTGCGTGCTCCACACGTCCTCATGATCCCCACCTTCCCGTCCACGCATGGGCAACTACTGACGTTATACGAACGTCCGATCGGACTCTGGGTGGCTTCCTCGAGCTCGAGGGACGCAACGCGGCGGTACGATGTAAACGGGAAGATGTGTATTGGTCTGCGATGTGATGATGATACAGTGATTGGTGTTGCGTACTATGTACACACAATCCAAAGTCCTCTGGCTAGTGTCCAACAGCAAACCAGTCCGAATCATACTACACGCGAATGTCCAGAAAGGTCCATTATCAAGTGCGGTAAGGTAATGCGACGTGAGACGCATTCATGGAAGGGCATGTGCAAGTCGTGAAGAAGGTATGGAAAGGCACGACGGGCTTAGAGCAACGACGTGGGCGCGGGGACAATCGCAAACTCGCCGCTGTCGTTACCTGAGTCACCGAACACTGCACGGAGGATCGGTCAAATTCCAACCAGCCAGACACTTGACAAGAAGTGTGATACTCACAGACGACGGTGTAGTCAACGTCAGGCTGGACGTTGGGGACGGTGACGGTGACCCAGCCATCGAGGATGGAGAAGTTCGATGCGAGAGGGTGGTCTGTAGGACGTCGAACCACCGGTTGATATCGCTTCGGCACACACAACCGCAACGAACATGGCTACTCACTGATGTCAAGTTTACCGCCCTTGGCCAAGATGACCTGCCCGACCTTGTTCGTGATGTTTTGCGGCGCGGTGGACGTATCCCTGGATCGATGGAGGTCAGCTACCAGGGCCGGGTCCATTGGAGTAGGTACGAGGGCACGTACCAGGTGACGTTCTGCTGGGAGCCGATCGTCCAGACGGTGCCCACATCCGGGCTCGTCACGGGCGGGACAAAGACGTCGCGCACCGCGAGCGGGAGCGCGTACGCGAAAGCGAGGAGGGAGAGCACGAAGGAGAACACGGAAAGCTGCATGACGGACTTGAACATAGCGTGTGTCGTGGAAGGCGTGTGCAAGAAGGGGATGAGCGTTGGTGCGACAGCAACAGACACTACTCAGAGCTTAGAGGAACGAAAGCAATGAGACGGTTCGCTGAAGAGAGAGGCTTCCCCAGGGTCGAAGAGAAGTATATATACCCACTCGCACGCGCGCCATGCTCGGCAAGCGACTCGGGGCAAGCGGGCGGCATGGAAGTAGCGGCGATCGAGCAGAGCTCGTCTTTGCGCCGCTTCTGCGCCGTCGCGTCATGCTCCGAGGCGTTGCTGTGCCAGTGCCACCCCAGCTGCGCCGATCAGCTCTCCGTCCGTCGCTTGTGCTGCGGTCTAGCCTCGTCCATCCGTCGACCAGCCTCCTGTGTGGCAGGAGGGAGTCACTCCAGTACACGTAGGCTAGCGCACGGGGCCAGACATACCGGATTGTTCTGGAACGCCGTGCGGGACCACTGAAGAGCTTTCTACAGCGTCCGAGGAATCATGCCACCTGCGCGAATAGACCAGAAGACTAAACTGGCGCCGGCGACTGATATGCGGGACTTCCCAGGCGAGTGTCCATCGTACTTACCCAGGTTACCCTTTTGCAGAGTTAGTACGTCGCCTCGCTTTTCGTTCCTTCAAGCTTCGTGTTGCGGACGTCGTCTCCACGGCCGTCGATCCCTCTCAGCCACTGAACGCGTATCACTCGACCACACTTTGCTATATGGAATGAGATTCGTTGCTCATTAGCCTGCGACGCGAGAATGAGGCGCGCCTGTGTGGCCTGGCCCGACATGCGTCCGACATTGCATTCCAGTACAACTCCCGGACATACGCGCGCAAGGTGAGTGACATCCGATCTGCGACATGAATAGCACACCTCACATCCACTCACTAGACGACCGAGGCTTCTTGAGCCGACGTGGCACTACTCCATAAACGCGAGTCGGACGAAGCAGTGTGGCTGCATGCGCAGGCAGACCGTGCCCGTAGGTCCCCGTGCAGAAAAATCTCCACTGGCAAGACGGCCACGTCAGCCCGTTCCTCGCGCGACAAAATGTTGTGCGTCATTGCTTTCTCCAATGCCTTCGGTGGTGGTGATGGCGGAGCCCTCGCTTAAAGCTTATACATGAGCGACAGCACACTACCGACTGCGCTACAGTACATTACCGACTGCGCTACAGCACATCACCGACTGCGCGCAGTCAGCGAGAATTGCTCATGAACCCCCGAGCACGACCGTGACAGCTTGTGAGGGTGGATATCCTGAGCCGCGTGGTGGAGCTGGAGCATAGCCTCATGGTCAAGAATACCTGCGCGGTGCGCCTCAGCGCCCCGGGTGCCATGTTTAGGGCGCTGTCCCGTACGTGTGCCGCGAGTCTGAACAATATGCTTGTTCACGACTGGCGGTCTGCCCTAGACCGTGTTATGTGGCGCATACAAACTCATTTTCTGCGTGTTGAGGTTTCCTCACACAATCGGGAGTGCCCCGACCCAGCACGACGGATGACTCGAGTCCGCTAGGGAAATCGGTTATTCACCTAGCTGACTTTTCAGGAGCAGTCGAACTTATATAACACTGCCCAGCACAACGGGTCCTACGAGCCCTCTCTCCGACCGAGGCCTGATTGTTATAGCGATTCCTGCTGTTGTGAAGTCATTTCAGGATACCGCAAGACCGTCACCTGGGTGACTGGTGCGTACTGTGGTGCAGCATCCCCGTCGTTGCAGAAGAGCACTGTTGACAGGCGTTGTCTCTCTAGTGTCGCGAGCGATGTCTCCGGTGGCTCGCATTGCCGATGTACCCGCCCTTGCTTGTGCCTAGGTGGTAGATCGTCGCTCATGCTGACCGTGCGAACGCCACGGAAAGTATGAAATGTCCGTGAGCCGGCAATCTTTACGAAGAGACGGGTGACCGCTGCTGCTGCTCTTCTACACATGTTCGACTGTCGGCTCAGTACCAGTAAGTCAGTGTATTGCATCTGTGACACACGGAATAATGTGGCTGTCGTGTCTAGGGCGTGGTGCCCCCATCTTCCACGAGCAGATCGCGCATTCATAAATTGAACAACAAATATCACTGCTCGCTCAGCATCCGTTCAAGCAGCCAACCTGGTCGTGCTGTACATATGCCGGCCACTGTGAATCCGTCCCATCACGACTGAACTGGTTCGTTTTCTTCCCCTGTGTTATGGCGGACAGCGTACCAGGAAGGCTGGTTTCTGGCCAGGATGCGTGAGTGCTCTCTTAGCTACTCCTTCGACTTGTGCTCGAATATGCATTTTTGAGCAGGTCCACCCCGGCGATGCCTCGTACCTATGCTGTCGGCATTCGGAGCTGACGGACTACATTATACAACCTGCCGCGATGCTCGATCCTAATGGAGGGTCCGAACGGGGTTATACAGGATTATACACTGGCCGCATCAAGACATGACGTCTCGTCAAGTACCTTGGATGACAGAGGGCGGTGAGGAGCGTATGATCCCGTCGAGACGACGCACGCATCGACGCTATGGAGCTCCTCACCTCGCTGATGGTCACATATCCTATTTGACATCTAGGATCCTCCACCTATCATCAGGGCTTCAGGACTTGTAGTGTAGTGGGGTATCAACGCACTCGGCGAGTCCTCATTTTCTGCATCACCGCGACAACTACTCAGATGTCATGTCGCCATAGACTTACATCTACACTGTGCTACGTTCAATGGTATTCCCAATCTAGCTCAGTTGTCAGACCCTTCGCCCTTCCCGCTCATTCCACTCTTGTCACGGACCACTCCAACACATGATAGTGCTCCGTGTTCTCAGGGTACGTCCCGAACATGCTCAATCCGCCGATCTCCTTGCGGAGCCTCGCCTTCACCTCGACCTTTGCGCCCGCCTCGGCAAAGATGCCCTCCCAGAGCTCCTTCCAGCTCTCCGGTGAGTGGCAATTCATCCGGGTGCCCTCGGCAGGACGCCACTCGCCCTTCACCGCCCGCCCACCCTGCACCCCGAAGATCATCGATCCAGGCAGGGGCGAGAGGAGTCCGGCGAAGAGACGCGCGACGTGCTCTTGACCGTCGAACTTGAAGAGGTGGAAGAACGCCGCGGCGTAGATCGCTGAGAGCTTCCCGTGCAGCTGGTTGAGGGAGGTCACCTCGTCGAGGGGAGGCGCTGGAGCGGGCGGGCTGGTGGAGGTAGGGAGCACTGGGGCAAGGGAGAGGAAGGAAGTGTCGAGGATGTCACCCTTGAGGAAGGGAACGGGGAAGGTCTCAGGAGTGGAGCGGAAGAGCTCGTGTCCGAGATCCCAAAGGTCTGCGGACCCGGTCCCGTGAACACGCAAAATTCAGAACTATTCACGAGGAAGGACGCTCACCCTTGCTCAGGTCGGACGCGATGGCCCCTTGTATCGGCCACCCGTCAAGGACAGCCTTGCGGACGTCATTTCCGACTATGAGTGAGGCATCAGAACCACGCTCATCACAATCAAAGGAAGGCAAGAAGCCGAAGCAGGGCAATGCAATGGAATCACATACAGCAGCACCCCATGTCAAGGAAGATCGCGCCTTCTCGTTGCTTTCCCAGTTCAATGAACTGGGGATAAGCAGGAAGCCGGGCGATCTTGAGCCTGTTATGGGCCATCCACTCCGTCAGCCTCCGCGACACCCACGGTGCCAAAGATGTAGAATACGCACCGCATGAACTCGAACATACGGATGCATGGGTACTTGTAGAACTGCGCCAGCGTGTGAGACAATACCTGGTACAACACAAATAGCGCTTCACAAACCCCAAATGCCTTGCTCTGAACCGCCAAGATGTGCGCCTTGAGCTCTTCATCGTCCTGGATGCCTGTCGTCGTCTTCATGAAGCCCTTTTCCTCTTCATCTGGAGCATAGAGGGACGGATCAAGTGGCTTGGCCCAACCCGGACGGTGCGTTTCAGACATGTCTCCGTTGTCCCCCTGAGTTCGAGAGGGCGGCCTGGTGGTATGAAGAAATCGAAATCCAAGTCGACTGGCGATGTGGCTGTTGGTATCTGGGTATTTATACTTTCTGAGAGCAATGGGACGAGGACGTGGCCACATAGGGCTAGCTTTGGTGATGAAGTTCCGCGGGGTGACTTCGAGAAGAACAGACCGTGCGGCCATCGAACTCTGTTCGCTCCCGTGGCTCTCGAGATACACGGCAAGATTGCCGGCAAGAACGGGCGTTATATGAGATGGGCGTGTGGACTTTGAGCGCCACAATGGTCTGGAGATAATGGTGAGCATTCGCGAAAGGCAGAGGGGTGATGAGACCCGTGCCGTCCTGGTTGAATATACATATATATATACGTCAATCTGGGGGCGGCAGGGTGGACATACAAACCTGACGTATGAGCGTGACAGACCAATCGTGGCTTTGTTAGTACTAGAGCTCTGCCCGGAAATATCCGTACTTGTTAGACAAGCCTTCACTGAACGCCTCCGATCGCATAGCTTTCACCTGATCCCGCCATCTCTCTACCAGGAGCCCTGAGAACTCGCTGTCGCAGTAAGTGGCCGCCGCAGTATCGAACTCGGCACGCGGCATCTCCCTGCGGTACTTGGAATTCCGATCGGGGCATGCGCGCTCCATCTCGACGTACACCTTCCAAGCCGTCTTTGGTCTCATGTGATGCTCCAAAACATTCGTTGAGGGATCCGTCTTCGTTCGTCACGTACCCCTCGCGCAGTGGCTGCGCATCGTGCGCAGGCGGTGTATTCGGAAGGAGAGCTGACACCCTTTTGAAAGGGAAAGGCGGACGATAAACAATGTTGGACAAGGTTCCGTGGGAATACACGTTCAAGGACCATATCATCGTGGTGGATGACCGAATGTTCGCGAGGGGATTGCGGGGAGTCGCCAGCGGCCAGGGGAGACAAGCGGGAGCAAGAGCGCGAGCCTCTTAACCCATGTTTGCGTACTGCAGCCGACTCTTGATCGCCATCATCGTTGGACGAGTGGGACGTATCTGGTGCATTGACCTGTACAAGAGCGAACCGAGCCGAAAGCCAACCGTGACTAGAGGCGAAGGGTGCGCGTGAGACGTACTGACCAAACTGCTTGTCCCAGTGATGTCCTCGGGAAATAGGCATCTATACGATACGCCGGACAGTCGACGACTCTCTGGCATCTTGCCAACGCCGCACTTGACGAGCTACTGTTTCACGTCCCAAAACATTTTAGACCACAGGTCGTCCGGAGTCTTCCCCGGTCAGCGCTCCATGAGTATCCATTCGAAACCCAGCTCGTGATCCCCTGCGTGCGCAACAGCGCTATATGCGATAACGCGCAGGACGGAACCCGTCACGAGCTTATGGAACAACGCCATGGTAGCGACCTCGCTAAGCGTCTTGTAGCGCGGTTTGAGCGGACATGCGACGCACACGAGTCGGCAAGCGAAGCGACCTGGTATAGCACGAGGAGCGCCCCTTGAGCGAATGGCTCTGGGGTGCAGGATGATTGGTCGCAGATATGCAGATGCTTCCGCGCAATCGTCTTGGTGGCTTCAAGAAGGCTCCGTCCGCCGCCGGGAGCACATTACCCTAGAGACTCCAGGCCCAATTTACGTACGATGCCCTGTCGAGGATGTCACGGTCAGCCACGCAGCGACAGTCAAATGAAAAGGAGAGGAAGCAGCAGGCGAAGGGCTTGGGCATCGATTGCGGAAACTGCCGAACGACAGGCAGACGTCGAAGTCATATCAGCGTCCAGTGCAGTTTACTACACAACACGTTGACATTCGGTCGTGCTCTACACGGCCAACAAGGACTTATTACACGCGCGAACGGATGCGCACCCATATGTTACCATCGCTGAACATTCGATCTATCTCGCTTCATCTCAGACGTTCAGGCTGCGATAAACGCGGCAGTGGACTCTGCAATCGATGTGTCAACATGGCGATTATTCTCGCAGCAAAGCGATGTGCGCACCTGTCTTCCAGAAGCTCTCCGACAGAGTCAGACATTCTGCATTCAGACCACGTTTCGACGTCCCATTTGCACCAGCCCCATCCATCCTTGATCTGTAGTTGTCAATCAGCCACACTCTGACGTGGAATATCATGGGACATCGCATAGCCTCACCTCGGGGCGGTTGTGGGGAGCGAGAACAACTAGCCATCTTGCCTTCGTGCTGGTCAATATGATATATCAGTCATTGTTATCTCTTCTCAGCGTCACGCAATCGACCAGAAGTCCGCGTACCTCAATTCCCACAACAATGCGAAGAGCTCAGACGGCTTCTCAATCAGGTGTAGCGCGAACGAACATATCACCATCTCTATGATATCCAGATCTCCGCTGCTGCTGCTGCTCGTCGTGCTTCTCAAAGTCAAAGATGAGTGCCCGTGGAGCGAGCTCTCAGGTGATATCTCCGGCGGGTTGTTCGGCTTCGGCGCGCCGACGGGTTTGGATGCGATCTCAGGGAGCTTGCCCTCAGCTATGTCTTTGAAGGAAAGCGGGTGTGCGTAAAGAGAGGTCCGAGTATGGAAGGCTTGCTCCGTATACTACCACGCTATGAGACCACGGAAACGATATCAAACAGGAACGGTGATACTCACCGGATCGGCAGCAAGGATACACGGCATTGGCATGTCAGGTCCGATAGGCTGAATCCGACGGGCTTGCACGATGGGCGATGTATGCGCTGCCTCATCCTCGGAATCTGAGCTTTCACCTTTGCGACTGCCTTGGCGGGCGTTGAACGCGGCACGACCGTCTCTCCACCATTCCAATACAGCTAGAGTGGCTTCACCGCTGACTCGGATAGCGGTTAGCTTGTGATGACAACTGGAGAGTCGCGTCGTTCACCTGCCTTGATGGGGAGGTCAGCCGGAGAACAAGAAGGAGAAGAGCAGGCCAGACGAACCACAAGCCATGTCGAACACTTGGAACTTCTTCCCTTCGACATGTGGTTGCCTCATTCTCCACCATCTACATTTCGACGATGCGATGAAAAACGCAGACTGTCAAGCAAAAACTGACGCACCGGTTCAGCCATGAGTACAGACAACTCTTGACACCTGGAAAATGAGGGTTGCGATATGTCGCGCCGACTCTTTTGTAATACTAGCAGCAATAGGGACAAACACATGTACGTTCATGATCAGGCATCAGCAGTAAGCGTAGGCGACAGGACTAACCTCGTCCACCCCATGCTCGGTGTGGTTGTCGATCCCAGCAGGCTCGCGGTTGCCCCTGGACATCCCGCCTTTTGTCTGTTCGAAGATATCGCGCAACAGTTTGGCAATATATCTCGGGGCCGGCTACGGCGTGTTTAGGGTCGTATCTGAAGGCCGTCCTGGTGTGGGACAATGTTCTTATGTAGTAGACAGGTCCAGAAACCCAGGGGAAATGCAACACGGAGTATGAGAAGAGAAAAAAGGGCGCCAGGAGTTGTGGTGACCGTCTTACGGCAACAGGACGCAGGCTTGCGCGGATGTCATGTCCAGGTACGCGCTATGCCGGCGGGAGAGAGCTGGGGCAAATCCCCAGCTGGGCGGCCGCCACGGCCGTCGGGAACGGCTTACCGACTCACGCCATCTCGTGTCTTTACATTCTTCTCATCCTCGTGAACGCGCATTCACAAATCACTCTTACCCTCCTTACGTCGAGTTCGACGCTTGTATATACTACACGATGACCTCTTACGTGCTCAAAGCGCATGAGGAACGGGGCGCTCTCCCGGAGTCGTGGAGGGTGCATCCGCGCTGTCCTTTTTGCGATATTCTACATGGCAAGAGCCTCGCGTACAAGGTATACGAGGACGACAAGACGATTGCTATCCTAGGTCCTCTCCAGCCTTTCTGAGACGGTGAGCTCCCCTTGCTGACATCGCAACCCGTGTCCTTCGACTTGAAACGTTATGCACGCTGGCTCGATGTGACCTGGCAACCTGGATAAATGCGCGCTGTGGACGCAGATATCGCACCCCTGCGGCCTGGACACACGCTCGTGATACCGAAGCTGCATATACCGCGCGTGTCAGAACTACCGGACGAGTTCGCAGCGGCATGCGGTTTGGTCGTCTCCAAGGTCTCGCGCGCTATTGCCGGAGGTTCGTCCTATATTCGTGTCCGATGCTCCTTGTTCGATGCCCTCAGCGGCGCACACGATTGCAGTTTTGTGGAGCTGCCCTTAGTTCTTGTCCAGGAGAAGTGACTCGGCTGATACATGTGAAACACCTGCAGCCCTGCAAAATACATCCCTGAACGTAGTGTGTAACCAAGAATATGCACAGGCTGTTCCGCACGTAAGTTCTTCCCATCGCTTATTGACTTTGATAAAAGTGCTGGCTGACTGAAATCAAACCGGGGGTGCCTTCTCATCCGCCGTTTGAAGGTCCACTACCACATCATTCCCGCTCCTCGGAGTGGTTCTAATCCGGGTGCGAGTGCAAGCACAACCCCTGGTGCAGTAGGTGACACGGCCGAACGCCGTGATCGTGTGACGATGCCGCTCACGGAGCAGGAGATTCACTGGCGGGAGTTGGAGGTCCGAAGTCAGTTGGATGAGGGCGACGCCATGCGACTTGTAGAGAGCATCCGCGCCCATCTGTAAGTAATACCAGCTGTCTCCAGATGCAAGGCAGCGATCTCTAGACAACGAAGCCAATGGAGTGGGTCATATCAATCGCGCTAACATAGACTTGTCCCTATTGCGTGCTGAAGAAGTCATGCCGGACCTCGGTGTCGTCGGAAGACCACCTAGGACCGGAGGGGCATGGACCATTGTGGGCTGATCCGAGTCTGCTTTCTACAGTCGACCCGGGTCCACGTTGAGAGGCGAGTCTTCCACGGTCAGAAATCGTGCAACACTACTGACAGGGGCAGTCAACGTTCCGAAGACTTATCATGACCGTTCATGGAAAGCAGAGCGAACCACAGCAATGGAAGAGCACTCAAGGCTATCTGGGAAGACATAAGTTTTGCGCTGCCTCCACGTGATAGGCCATGTTCCATAGCAACGCTGTCGTTTGTATGGCAGGTGCCAGGTGGCCCGTTGCGGCTCCTCGACTGACCGAGTGCCGGAAAAATCTGACAATCCTCCCTAAGTAGTTGGTATCGCTCCGGTGATCATTTCGTCGAACCCAGCAGACGGTAAGTAGCAAGCGTCATACGTTGAGTCGTTCGAAGTGGATGCTCTAGCCCGACCAGGTGGTCATGTGGTAAGGACTAGCACCAAGTGCCTAACTACCAGACGCCACACAGCACTGGGTCGGTGGTCGCTGTTCAAATATCCGGCCTGCTCGGTGCTGACCTCGTTTCCAGAATCATGTATCCTAGAAAGGGTGCCTCCCGTTCCGACTATTCGTGGCAGCGTCCCTCGAGCTGGAACTCCTGCAAAACGGTCTGCCATGACGTTCAGGATGCCTAGATTGTGATATGCTGACCCGACAACCGTACTCAGTTGACGGGTCCATTCTGGCTCTAAGTATGGTCGTGTGGCCCCGAGGGCGTAAGATTGCACAAGCAGATACGTGGCTCAAAGCGACCTCCCGCAGCCAATAACTCCCGCAGCCAAGGACGAGGTACCGATCATGTCAATGACAGTTACTGCCGATTGCGATTCATGCGTCCCGATGCCAAGCAGCCAAGCTATGCAGTGGAA
Source organism: Dichomitus squalens LYAD-421 SS1 (assembly GCF_000275845.1). NCBI lineage: Eukaryota > Fungi > Basidiomycota > Agaricomycetes > Polyporales > Polyporaceae > Dichomitus > Dichomitus squalens. The sequence continues at coordinate 669,449 of NW_006766889.1, forward strand.
GGTCGCGGCGCTTGCATCTATTAAGGTGCCACTTCCTTGACTGTCATGAGCACATCGAACCCTCAAGCTGATAGCAGAGCACGGGCTCCTTCGTATTCAGCAGCGTGCTCGTGCTCCACTTTCATAATGCTTGCGTACGTTGACAAATTCCTTGCGGTGGCGGTGTGATGTCGGATGGTTGTACTGAGCTCCCAAGAGCGCAAAGTGTGCTCAACTCCCAGGTACCAATATATTAATGCGCGCCGGTGCCGACTAATTGCCCTCGACCGTCGCCCGTTGACAGCTTCGAACAGGACCTTACCTGGAATCTCGATTGTGGCGACTCTGGGCTCCGAGCGCTCGTCAGAGTTGCGCTTTGGAGTGCGTGACCCGGTTTCTTGGGCCGTTATATGCTCCTGATATTCTAGCTCGTCCCGTGTACGACCTCATCCGCCCCCTTGGCTTCTACGGCTCCGATAGCGCTGGGGTCATTGAGTTGGTGCGACGGTACTCCATGGGTCATTATGGGTGGAGCATCAGATCCCAATGCCGCGGTGATCTCTGAAGTTGCAGAGCTGTATGTGCAGTTCGTCTATCTATTCACCTCATCTTACATGGCTGACTCTTCTCATCAGTACAACGACATTCGTACGTCTGTTATTCTTACCTCATTCGGCATCCGGTTATAGCCCTTCACTTGCAGTATGTCGGCGTCGCAAGTTTCACCGTTCTGGTATGGGACCACTTGGTAACGCTGTCGGACGAGGTATGCTATCACGTGAGTGAGTCTCTGGACGTTAGCTGACTTCGTTGCTTAGATCGAGTACGTTTGGAAGAGGAAGAAGAGCGCCCGTATGTGCCTCCGCGTTTCGACTTGGCCAATCGGCTGACAACTTCTTGCGTAGTCATTTATCTGTTCTTCTTGGTGAGTGCATTCTTTCTCTACCTCTTGGCCGTAGGTGTCACGAAGACTTCGCAGAACCGGTATATGACTCCCCTAGGCTTTTGTGTGAATCTGTTCGGTACGGGCACCCACTTGTTCGTGCTTTTCACACTTCCCTCTCTGATGGCTACTTGTAGCCTACTTTTCGAGCTATTTCACACCGGAAGTAAGGCTCATGTACCTCGTGTCCTCTTCCCAACCTGAAGTCGGTGTTTTAGACGTCAGTATATCTCCCTCCGCACAACAAGCCCTGCTCGTAGTCTCAATCAACGAACCAATAGGTGTCAGCATTTCGTTCGCTATGAAGGCACGATGACCCTCATGGGCATAAATGTGACGGCGCTGATGATGCTTCTCCGGATCTATGCGATCTACGAGGGACGGAAGCTTGTGGTGGCCCTAGTGGCTGCCGTATTCCTCTGTGAACTTGGTGTAAATGCCTGGCTACTGTCGCACGGTATCGGTACGTCTTCTTCTACAATCCGCGATCACGATGCTCGATATGACAGCCGTATAGCCGTCCGCCACTCCCACAACATTCATGGCAAGTGTCTGAGACGATAGCGGACGAAATGTAATGCCGGTGTACTGACCTTGTAATTAGCGTGTACTATGATTTTCGACTCAACGAAAGTGTGCGTCCTGCCCCTAACACGTTATAATCGCTTGTCAATGACGCGTAACCACTTACAGGCCCGGCGGCGTCGCGTCTGCATCTGCATGGCTGCCATTGCTTTACGATACCGTGATTCTGATCCTTACGCTCCTGAAGACATATAAACATATAAGGAATGCATCGGCAGGAAGGATCATGCGTGTCGTTGCCAAGGAAGGACTTGTCTACTATGGGTGAGCTCTTCAATGAGCCTTGGCTGGGTCAGCAGGGTTCTAACGCCACAACCGCGCTCATAACCAGTGTCATCTTCACCATCACGTTCATTTTGACTTTCATGATCCTCTTGGCTCCCGACGGCCTCAAGAACATCACAGCACAGTCAGTTCATATCCTCCCTGTTAACCTCTTTCATGTAAGAATGCTGACATGTCCATTTTGCCCCCTAGAACTGAATATTTGTGGGTCCTCTCACCCTCCTTCCTTTCACTCTGTCAGCGATCGTCAGACAGTAGACCTGATAAGTTCCCAAAACCGTGCAGGCTTACCGTGGCCATGATGTCCCGCATCACCCTCCATCTCAAGAAGCAGACGCATGGCGGCCACGACTCCGACGGTCTCTTCGTATCCACATCCGAGCATGCTCCTGGCCGCGTCCGGTTCACGCGCGCGCCAGAAGTTAGTATCACAGTGCAGCGGTTGACGCATGACGACCGCGGCGGTGTTGTCGACATGCCGAAGACAGCGACGCCTGTGGCCTTTGGGAAGGGCCCTGCGCGCCGGGACGAATGGCATGAGCTCGGACCTGTACATCTCGACATCAACGCAAGCCACGGCAGTGCAGAGTCTGGCATTGACGTGGACAAGGCCACGAACATGTGATTGGGTACGCCGGGTTGGTGATCCCGCAGTCACCAATGGCGCTTGGATCAGCTACTGTGAAAGTCATCTTAGAAGGGTCTTTTCAATCCGCTTCTCTTGAAGTTGTTGTATCCGTAGACTGTTATTAGACGATCTTTGGCCGATATGTGATTGTTTGCACGCAAAGTCTCGCGCTATCATCAGTCACAGCAAGGAATGTGGCAATCCGGTAGGAATACAGCGTATACTACAACAACTCTACGTTTAGTTTGCTACACAATACGTGATTCTATCTGACATGTAGGCACCGTCAGTGCAGACTTTGCATTTGCACGAGGACATCCTTAACGGCGTCGATGGACAATGTGATGCGCTCCGCTTCGACTTCGCCTTCCATGAACTGCTCTGGATGCGGGTGGGTCAGGTATTGCTCCAAGAAGTCGCCGTCCAAGAACCCATAGGATGCTTCCGCGTCGGTATGCCCGCGCGGAGTAGAGGGAGCTCTCAGTCTGGAAAAACAGGTTAGGCGACGACGAGCTTGGAGACAAGGTGACCGGAGCGTACTTCGTATGGTTGTCTCCGCCCGGCCCTGTGAGCGTCTTGGCCATGTTGCGCTGTAGCGCAGTCATGTGTAATGACGTGACGTCGTTCATGTCCAAGATCGCGCCTATGCAACCGGTGGACGTGAAGAATACATGGCTCGCTTTCACGACCTGGTCCTCGGCGACGTCGGTCGATGTCAGGGCACCTGCCCAGCATATGAGTACCTCAACTCCAGGTCAGCAGGAAAGCAACAGACCTCTGACGAACTTGTTCGTTACGTCGTTGAGATGATAGACCCCGTCCTTTTCGAGGTAAGTTCGGTGCGGAACGCTTTGAAGTGAGAAGGAGAACAGGTTACAATCCGCCTATGACCAGATGCACTGAATATATAACATCAGAGAACAAAATAGAACCACGTACGTTCGCGCCGATGAGACCGTTGCCGGTGCCCTCAATCGCGATTGGCCAAAGCGGGCCGTAGTCGCGTGCGATGCTTTCTAGCCGTTCTAGCCGCTCATTCCACTTGAGGACCGAGACGGAGCTTATCGCGTCGCCGACAAGGATGCGTTCACCATCCACAACGACGTTGGTGACGAAATGGTTGTGGTTCCACTCCGTGACCTTCTCCAGCGACAGAGGCGTTGATTCTCCTGCTTCGTTCTCGGTGCTCTTGAAGAGCACGACCTGCATGGTGCTCGTCAGCACTCGCAGCCGAGCTCGACACAGGTTAGACGTAACGTACAGAGGTGTTTATGGCGGCGACGATGAGGTTCTCTGAGAGGTTCGCGAGTGCATACACGCACCCCCCGACGTTCACTGACGCGAGGGTATGCAAAGAGCGCACGTTCGCACCCCGTGCGCCCTCCGTAGACGAGACTGAGAACAACAAGATGCGCCCCTTCGATGGCTCCCTCTCTTCTGGACGGATGTACACCGTCCCGAGGGCGAAAGCAGGAGACGCCCCTGACCCGTGGGCCGGAAGCGTCAGAACGGATGAAGGCTCTTCGTCAGCTTGGCACAAGAAGTTGTGCAGCTCTGTTAAAATATTCAGAACGCGAGGTCAAAGAAGAGGGGGGGAACGGGGCGTACGTTGGAACGAGTGCGCGTCCAGTAGCTTGAACGATCCCGTCACCTCCTCATAGTCACCAATCCTGTCAGGAGTCGTGCGCGTGCACGCGACACCAAACACTCCCTGTCCGGCGTGATAGCCTAGCCTTCTTGGACTGTCCAGACCGAGTGGAATCTGGAATGTTGAACATCGTACCGTGAGCCAAGTGTTCGTGAACTGGGTAATCGCAGAAGCACGCGTACCGTTCGGATCTGCATCTTATCCAAGCCACGCACGGTGCCAATCAGCAGCGCCGAAGACGTCGCGATAGCCAAGCACGACGGGAACGCCGCAGTATTGAGAGTCACGCCCTTGATCATGTCCTGCACGGAGCAATTCTCGTAAGTCTCGTCCCAGCACATAGTCGGTAGCAGTACGCTAACCTTGACGGATACTGGGGACGGCCGGACCCTCTGCCGATCCCAGAACAACACGCTAGACCTCGCCCCGCTCGCGAACACGACCGTCCTCCCATCGACATCGCACACCGACAAGCTCGCGGGAGCGTTCCCCAGCCCACTCTGTTTCCGATCGTGCAGTTTCCCGTCTCGCAGCGCGTACGTGACGAGCGTGCCGTCCGCGAGGCCGACGAGGAGGTGCGGGTGGAAATCTGGGTCCTTCGGCCGGCCGCCCGTGCCGAAGTTGTGCAGAAGCACCACGCGCGGTAGCGTCGGCAGCGCGGTGTCACAGACCGTCGCGAGGGGCGATGAGGGGTCGAGCGCGAGGACTGCAACTTTGTTCGAGCCCCAGAAGGAGACGGCGATCGCGCTTGCGTAATTCTTGGACGAATCGTAGGGCTGGCAGGAGATGGCGCAGATCTCGTCTGGGAAGTTGCGCGTCCTAGATGAGACCTGTCAGAGAGACACCACATTTTGACTCGCCTTGGCGACGACTCACGTCAACAACTGCACGGTGTCCTTCTGGCCCAGGTTGAAGAGCGCCAGCCGTCCTCCGCTCAGCCCCACGACAAACTGGCTCGGGCTCATCGCCGCCGCAACGATCTCACGCCCTGCATACTCTCCGCCCACCTGCTTCGGATACCACCCCGGGCCGACTTTCCCGAACGCAAATAAGGTAGGCTCATACTCCACCAGCTGAATACCCTCCGACGTAATCTGCACGACCAACGACGAGTGTTCGTACGACGACGTCCCGCTCGCAGAGACTACCCTCCGCGGGATATTGCCGAGGACGAACGTTGGCGCGTGCGTGGTGAAGCCTGCGACAGACGGGTCGAGGTGCGCTATCGCGTCCTTGCCTTCGAACGCGAATACGTGCGTTTCGCGCAGAGTCGAGACGACGAGGTGTGTGTGTATCCTAACAGGACAATGAGTCGACAGCACGGCAGCAGAGGACGGTACTATCACTTACGGCTCCGCAGAGTGCGTCTTGACTGGCCAGATATCGGTGACGCCGATCAAGCCATCCAACCTCGCCTGCTCCTGGAAGTCTGCCTCTGTCCGTATGACGCGCAGCGAGCCCGTATTGCGCCCTCCAGAAGAAGTGATGACTTGCGGCTGCCCATATACGATGTGAGCAAATCGTCATGTACGCGCTTCGCGCCTCGGAAATGAGTAGAAGGAAAAGCACGTACCTGGCCGCTCCCGTCTATATCCGCGAGCGCCGCGTCCATGATGGGCGCGATGTTGTCGAAGTTCTGCAGCACCTCGAGGAACGTACCCTGCGTGTTCACGACCCTGCCTTCACGCGCGCTGCCGCTTTCCGCGTCGCCTACCCCAGAGGTCGCCTTAGCTTTGCCTTTTCCGGACCCTGCGAGCGATGAGGGCGGGACCGACGACACGCCTCTGGGTATGGGCAGCGTGTCGACCGTGGCGTTCGCGAACGGGGTGGGGTGGATGCGCAGCAGCTGCGAGTCGCCGTAATGCGAGCCGAGATACAGCACTTGCGACGAGAGATACGACAAACACGTTGGGGATGAAGCCTGTGCGAGCTTTGAGCCGTTGGGTCTGTATCGCGTAAGCAGAAGAAACGCACTTCGCCTAGAGGGATCAGGTTCAGACACATCTTGCCGTCGTCGAACGCGATCATGGCGAGGCGGCCGTACGCGTCCCCGAGCAAGACTCGTCTCCGTTCCGCGTCCACGGCGGTCCATCTATACATCAAAGACAGAGACATAGCGCATATCCAGAGGTCAGCACGCGAACAGAACAAGTGAGCCGACCGGGGCTCGCACGTACGCCGTCACTGCCGCCCAGGGCCACTTCACGCTCGCGCGGGGCTTGATCCTCCTCGACTCGCGCTCCTTCTCCTTCTTCTTCGCCTCCTGCGCCTTCGCCTCGTCCTCGCTCGCGAGGCGCTTGCTCAGCCGACGGTGCTTCTCTTTGCGTGTCTCCTGCTGCTCTTCCGTCGAGTGCTCGTAGAAGAGGATCTTGCGGCCCCCGAGGATGAGCACCCCGCCGCGGTGCGCGGGAGCGTCGTCGTCGCCTTCGTCGGCGTCCGTCTCGTGCTGCGGGATCGGGACGAGCATCAGGGGGGACTCGAGTGAGGGGAAAGTCTTGTCTGATAGGGTCGCTGTGAGGAGGATGTTGGAGTGTACGGGGGAGAGCTCGAATTCGGCGAGGTCAACATCGCGGCAGAGGAGCTGGATTTGGCGGCGATGGTTGAGGTGGAGGAGGGCGAGGGAGTAGCGATCTTCCTGGCCTGTGTGTAGGAACGTGAAGGCCAGGAGGTTGAGCTCGGGGAGCCTGCAAGCAGCGAAAGACCACTTTGAGTGGATATCTTAGAGGGATTGAAGGCGTACGCACGAGACGTCAAACGCTGTATCCAATTTTCCATCGCTCACTGTGACGACCTTGAGCTTCCCTGTGTAGCAACTTGCAACGGCAACTGTTCCGGAGGGATCGACCTGGAAGTCGGTCACGAACTCTGCCTGTCGTGCCGCCCGGTCCGCAAGAGAATGGTGGCCTGCCGGGGTGAGGGAAGCGACGCCGTCTTTCACATCGTACGAGAGGAGGATAAGCTCAGGATCGGGGTGGTCGGTCATGGCCAGAATATGCGACCGCCCTTCTTCCTGCAAGTTCACGCATCTCTGAGCGTCGTCCGGTCGCTCGCTACGGTTCCAGCAGACTTACTTCGGCTGGTACGGCCTGCAGACCCACGACCCTCCCCCACATGTCCAACACGCATTCCCGCTTCAGGCCTTCCGGCTGGAGGGAGTGCACTTCGAGCTTGTCTGTCTTGGCAATGACGAGAAACTCCAGGCTCGGGTCCGCCGTCAGAGTGCATTTGAGGGAGCGCGAGACGGAGGATGAGGGATGAAATGTGCCGACGACCCGCATATTCCTCGTAGATGTCTTCGGTGCGCAGGGTTAACGACCAAGTAGTGTACAATGCGATAGACAGCAGAGAAGTTAGGAGAGCATTCGTCGAGATCTGCAGGAGCAAGAGAGACCCTCGTTCGATTGTGCAGCAGTACGCCGAGCAGCTTACAGAGATGGGACGACTTCACCCAGCGACTCGGCGAGGACGTCACCTGTGCGCCCGATCGGGAGTTGCAGCAGCTTCCATGGGCGCCATTAGGCGGCCCGGACCCCGCAAAATCCTCCGAGAGTTGCTCTCGCCGTCTAGGAGTTCTTCAGAGTTCAGCTGCTTCTCCGCAACGCGTGTCTGCCCAGGAACCTGGGTGGTTATTGTGGATAGAATTACCCAAATCATACGAATACTTCGCATGACAGCGAATGTAAAAATCAGCGTCGCATGCCCCGCGCCGGGTGGTATGCTCGGATCAGCGGCAGGCACCTGCCGAGCCCCGCCAGCCTGCTCTCCGGCCACCTTCCAGCTCGGGGACACGCTCGCGGTGACTGTTCGAGACGTGCCCCGACGAGCGATGCCGCTTTTCGAGCTACAGAATACTCGATCTCTTATCTGGTATGTTCCCAACACAGATACCCGATATATTCAAGTGCTTCCAGAGGTGGAACAGAGTTGGGCAATGGCCTCGGTGCGGTAGGGTTGGGGCTCGGCCGGGGAGTTCCGGTGATCCGAGCACACCACCCGGCGCGGGGCATGCGACGCTGATTTTTACATCCGCTGGAACATCACGTGACCGCGTCCGCTCTTTGCCAAGCCACTAAGCGAAGTCCTTCCAGACGTACCCCTCTAAGCTTGCTCACATGAAAGCATCGTGATGGTGATTATCTCTCCATTCGCTCGGCGACGACAGAACATGGATATCATAAGTCAGTACTAGTGTCGAGGCAATACTAGGTGTAGACTGTCATGTACTACGCGCAAGATACAGTATACTCACAACGAACACACAACGTACAATACATGTCAACTTTGGACTCCTCATCAAGAACGACATATCAAATCATCACAATGCCCTCTCTACACATCGTCTCTATCCAGACGAACCTTCCTATCCCGCTCCAACTCGCGCTCCCGATCCGCCTGGAACCTCAACGGCGCAAACTCGTACCACTCCCCAGGCCCATGCCCCGCCCTCCCCGGACGGCGCGTGGTCCGCGGCGGCGTGACGACGTGCGCCAGCCCCGGAGCGTGCGGCAGCGACGTCTTGCGCCGCGGCATGTCGGAGAGCTCCTCCCCGTGGTCGTCGTGCATGACGGTCTGCGACTGGATGGAGATGTTGAACGCGGTGTTCAGGCTGTGCCCAGTTGGCAGGCGAGGCGCGAAGGCGATGGGGGAGCCGGGGCGGCCGCTCGAGATCATCATGGACGACGAGGAGAGGTCGTACGTCGAGCCGAGGCTGTCCTGTTTGTGCGCGGCGCGTTTCAGGTGCAGGGTGATGCGCGACATCATCGCAACGGTCAGGCTGCAGTGTGAGTGGTCAGCGTCGCGGCATGCAGAGCTGGCTTGCGATGAGCGGCACTTACAGGTATTCCATCCTATCATGAAAGACGCATCAGGCGCCGTAAGTAAAACCGATTGATCAAGGTACGCATGTTGAGGTCAGACTTACTGTGCGCAAAGATTCTGGATTCCGGGTGGGGCGAATACAATCATGAGCGTTAAGACGAGGGTGACGCAGAAGATTACGCTAGAGTCTCCAAGTCAACCATCTCCCGCTACTCTTCAAGATCTCAAGGACGGTCGCGTATTACGCACCTATAATACATAACACCTTCCTTGAGCAGGATCCACATCGTCCGGCCCACAGTAGGCTTTCGGATCCCGCTGTAGGTGCGGTACATTGTGAGACCAAGAACGAGCGTGTCGAAGACGAGCGGGGTCCAGGCGGAGGCGGAGGCGGCGACTCCCTTACTGCACAACACAAACAAACGCCAGTCAGCCTGTTGAACGCGTGATAGGGTGAAACAGGATTGACACTGGCACTTTGCTCGTGTCGAAGATCATGGTGCAAGCTTGGTAACCTTTGATCGTCAGTATAGGAGTCAGCTTGGCTGGATGGGAGCTTGTCATACATACCTTTGATGTGGGGGGTGTGATGCACAGCTGGGAGAAACAACTGCGTCAGACGAGCACAGGGTACTGGAACGCCGAGGATATGAGAGATGCGGACACGTACCGATCCCGTTTGTGAGCAGCCAGGCGTTAGTCCCGAGCTCGAGCGCGAGCACGAGCGCAACGAAGGCGACAATGGCCTTCCTCTTCTCATACATCGCGTATACTCGGAGCAGCATCATGAGCGACGCGATGTTGATGCCAATGACCGTCGTCGCGCCTTCGTATCGTACAAAGTGTTTACATCTGCACGGATGTCAGCATGAGGTTGACATGCGGTAGGCTTTGGGAACATCCGCACTTGTCGTAGTCGAGAGTGTTAGAGAAATATGCTGTTTCCGCGGTCAGGTCAAGGGCGTGAACGAACGACGAAGGGAACGCACCGTATAAGTTACCAATGAAGGCAAGCGGCGTCAAATAGCGATTCTGCGCCAGTAGATTATTAGGGAACGGTAGACCATGCTTAACATGGCATATGTAAACTTACAAGAAAGAATAGCCAAACGACTGCGATGTCACATGGGTTAGCCCGTAGCGAAACAGCGTGACTATAGGATAAGGAACATACGTGGACTTCGTTTCCTCTTCATCCATATGTATTTCACCTCGTCACCGAGGGTGAGGAAGTGGTCATATAACAATACAGTGTAACTGGCCAGGCCCACGTACTGTGCACAAGGCAGCAAGGTCAGCATGGTTTGAGGGCGCGCAGAAGCGAGAATATACTTACAAATGTGGTCCTCCTGTTGTTGCATAACCGGCAGCGCCAGCGATGAACGAAAGTCAGCACAGCCGGAGATCATCGTTGAAGACGACCTGCGAAAGTGTGAAGAGGACGTACAACTCATACACCTCCACGTTCGCTTGGGCGCGAACGTCCTCAGGGATTGTGGCGTTCAGGCCATTCATGGCCAGGGCCCATTGAGGTAGCGTAAACGGGCGTCGGAACAAAAGAGCTCGCGGTACTTATCCCCGTCCGTCCTCGATCCTGGAAAGCCTCAAACAGGGGCGGGACACGTAGAGGATCGACGAAAGAATGGTGTCCGAATCGAGCAGAAAGTATGGGAGAAGAATAGGAGCAGGAAAACGAAATTTTCGACGCGCCAAGCCAAGTACGAACCTCGCCGCACCCCCATGGTCTTATAGCACTCAGCCGGGGGTTCTGTAGCGCCATGCTAGGCCCACCAAGGCGCTACATACTTACGTTACGCTCTGGGCGGTGCCAACCAGTGTCGCCCGTCTCCCAAGATACATCATTGGACCTCGGATGAGCTGCGACAGGTACGCGCTAGTGCAGATGGCTCGCCACATTAGGCAGTAGCCTCAATGATGGATTCTGATGGTGGGGTATTTAGAGTTGGTGGCGTCCACCTTCGGTCTGCCCGACATCCCGGAGCGAGAAGGCGCCCGTTTGATCGCAATTCATTGGACTACGCCCATGCACAACTTTGGACCAGAACCTTGCGGAGGACCTAGGGGCCGATCTCCATGCTAGCTCATTCCATATATCAGACGGCCGTGGTGAGTCTGCCAGTAAGCTGGCATTCTCCCCATGTGCAACGCAACGACAAATCCCAAACGTACCAGCGCACCAGCACTTTCTCCGGGATGTGGGGTTCGCTATAGCTGCACACGACCTCCATCAATATCAAGAGGACGGTGCTTGCTGTCGCAGAGCTGTCAGGTGCAATCACTGAGCGTTGCACTAAACCGCGCCAGCGCTGCGCTCCCATGCAGCACACATCGCCGACGTCACTGCGGCGATCAGATTGCGCCCCTAACTGTGTAATTGACGGATGTCGGTGGTGGGAAGAGTGCGTCCTTTCCGCGACAGTCGGGCAGTCGATGCAGCCTGGGGGTCCACATTCGGCCGCGCTCGACGTCTTTGTGCTTCTGTACTGTAGAAATTAACGAGAATGTCCACAACAGGCGCGCTTGTACGACATCGTCAGGCCACGCCCTGATGAGCTGAAGGCGCATTCGACCAATATGTAAGCATACAGGCTATACTACGCAAGCTGTTCTCTAGCGCGATAATCGAGTGCGTGTAACCTCGAGGCCGTGTCGCTGCGAGGGCACAAAACTCGCGCAGTATAATTGCATAGCACTCGTAGTCATTCCCGCTCGTCTGAGAACAACGGACTCACCGCTTGAACCAGTTATCCCTTAGCGACGGGACCCTGACTATCATATGGAGACTGTGCTGTCCAGGCCGTGGTCGGGATTGTGTTGTGTACTGAGCTCTCAAGAACATTCTTGGTGTCCACCTACGAGTAGAAGTCTCAGCATGAGACGACCAAGTAGACAGGTGCCTCCACTAGTTCCGCTGAGGGCGCAACTCGGAATAAAGTGCTCACCGGGGATACGTAATTGGTCTAAGTGTGCATCGTGTCGAAGTTGAGCGACGGACTCTCGTAAGTAGGACCGCGCAACAAACCACACGTCAGAGCTACCCCACTAGCCTTTGTCCCACCGGGACAGGTTTCAGGCCGCTGGGGCGCCTGCGGCGTGTCACGATGGCCATTGAGCGACGTACAGCAGACCTGAGGGAACTTGTGTTGCGGCTCGCGTTTCTGTTGGAGGCACCGGTGGAAAGAGATGGTATATTGTACAGCCTTTTAGGACCCACAGGACGGGATACTTGCGCCGCCACATAGGTCACTTCAGAGGAATTGAACACCACATGAGGCCCGACTCACTATGTTACACCCAAGCCCAAGCAATCAAGCCTGTGATCACGACGTTTCCTCCGACGGCCCTCCTCCTGACAACGTCCCATCCTCATTCACCAATACCTCTCCCGGTGGTTCCTGCGAATCGTCCTTCCCAGACCGGACGAACTGGTCGAGCGTGGTTGGTGCTTTCTTGTCCTTTGATGTCTCATCCTTTGTCCTTCCGCTTTTTCCCTTGCCTTGTTTTGTGGTAGACGCAGACTCTGGCTCTATCCATGGAAGCAGGTCTGCGGCGCACACGGTGTCAGTACGCGCTGCATTCACGATAGGATAAACATGCCTTCGAGGAAAGCGAACTCGTCTGCCCGTCGTACACACGTTACTACGTAGACAGTCATTTGGCGCGGGCTCATACGCAGAACAAAAGTAGACTCGACATACCAAGGTCCTTGTGCTGCACGGTCGCCCTCCCGTCCCTCGCTGCTGCGCGCTGACAAGCTTCGGCGAGCCTCGCGACGAACTCCTCGGTCGCCCTTGAAATGGCGAAGACTGCTTCTCGCTGGACCATGATGAGCTCCTGCGCGTGCCACGCGGGCCTTCAGCACCGTATCAGCCCAACGCAACGGAGTTGTGTTGCTCTCACCGTGTCCTCCTTCAATATCTTCTGTATGCGAGAGTATGGGAATAACGACTTTCCCGGTTCACGCTTGAGAGGCTCGGACGCTGATGACTTGGCTTTCTTCGGTTTCGCGTTCTCTGTTGACGTTTCTCCCGTAGGCTGGCTGTCTTCTGCAGCAGGCTCCATCTCAATGGGTGCTGGATCCTCTTCGGCGACGAGCTGTTGTGGGCGTTCAGGCGATGTGGCCATGACGGTGAGTCCGGTTCGCGGAGAGTGTGGCCGGGTGCGGTGGAAGACAAAACAAGACGCGGAAGTCGGACACGCGTGGTCACTCGACGCGACGCGTTCCGTCACGAGCAGCTGAATGACCTGAAATATCGCGACTGAAACCTCAGGTTCACCTATCCAGTTACTTAGAGGTTTCGTCGTGATAAGCAGATTTATAGAGTCTACCAAAACTCAAGAGGCAAGGGTACTGGTACTATGTAGCAATTCGAAGGTGTTGTAAGCCTGAGCGCCGATCCAGATCTACCCTGAGCTCCGAACACCACATTGGGACGTCAAGGTCTCGACCCCATTCTGTTGAACCCGGGGGGCGAAGGCCTCTCCCACGGGTGGCAACGACAGCAGATAGCCTGCAACTCACCTAGAAGGGTTGTTGGTTGTAAGAGGCTTGTTAGAGCGATGAGAGGAGACGTTCGAGTGAACTGAACTGTAGATTGGGGGTACAGAGGTCCCCTATATATACTACTGTACATCTGTGGCTACGTAGTACTATACAGTACATTCCCAGGATGCACAGTCGCACAGAGAAGCAGTGCGTACACAGCGAAGCTGTGTGTGTACCACATGAGTAGTACAGCCTCGGTTATTGCAGTAACCGGCTGTGCCGTTCCATATCTTGTGACGGCTGTGTTAGGCAAGCTGTGTAAACCAGCGCCTGTTCAACACATT